>NC_058089.1:129167805-129383996 GCF_014858855.1 Bufo gargarizans | reverse complement strand
ATAGGACTGTAGGAGATGAATGACTGTATGATAGGACTGTAGGAGATGAATGACTGTATGATAGGACTGTAGGAGATGAATGACTGTAGGAGATGAATGACTGTATGATAGGACTGTAGGAGATGAATGACTGTAGGAGATGAATGACTGTAGGAGATGAATGACTGTATGAGATGGATGACTGTATGATGGGACTGTATGATAGGACTGTAGGAGATGAATGACTGTATGATAGGACTGTAGGAGATGAATGACTGTAGGAGATGAATGACTGTATGATAGGACTGTAGGAGATGAATGACTGTATGATGGGACTGTATGATAGGACTGTAGGAGATGAATGACTGTATGATGGGACTGTAGGAGATGGATGACTGTATGATAGGACTGTAGGAGATGAATGACTGTAGGAGATGAATGACTGTATGATAGGACTGTAGGAGATGAATGACTGTATGATAGGACTGTAGGAGATGGATGACTGTATGATAGGACTGTAGGAGATGAATGACTGTATGATGGGACTGTAGGAGATGGATGACTGTATGATGGGACTGTAGGAGATGGATGACTGTATGATAGGACTGTAGGAGATGAATGACTGTATGATAGGACTGTAGGAGATGAATGACTGTATGATAGGACTGTAGGAGATGAATGACTGTATGATAGGACTGTAGGAGATGGATGACTGTATGATAGGACTGTAGGAGATGAATGATTGTATGATAGGACTGTAGGACCCCCCCCCCCCCCCCCCCCCCAGTGATGGGCGAGGGGCAGAACCCCTTATTGGGCTGCTATTACAGCTCGCCCCAGGGTGTCGGTGTCACCCAGCTTTCCCTGAAGCTGATCCGACTATGAAGAGGCTGAATGACCCCAGTATGGGGATGACTTTATACTGGGACTTCTGAGCCCTCGCCCCCAGGTGTTTGCGGGCGCAGTCACCCCCAGCAGGGCGCCATATAGTTAACGGGCCACACCAGAAATGCCACCCCAAAATGCAAAAAACTAAATGGGCGCGGTGACACGATGGCGATATTTCTGTGATTACTAAAGGGGAGCAGCTGAAAATGACACAAAGCAGATGGAAAAAACGTATTTATTAACTTTCGGGTGACACATTAATAAATTTGGCGCTTCTCACTCCGTCACGAACGCCTTGTATTTCAGTAAACTGCGGTGACTGACCCCCTCCCGGTAGCGGATTATCGCGGGCGGCTCACGCTGCTGCGCGGACATTAACCTTCACCGACTTTGAATCGCGCCATATAAAGCAGATTTCCAGCTGTCAGAATCGCGCTAAATAGCGAGAGACGGGAAGAATTATCTGCGCAGTTTATAATCATGATGGCAGCGCATCTGGACGCTGCAGCATCTCATGGAAACATAAAAGAGGGCGTCTTATACTCCAGTCACAACCAGATCTGCAGTCACAATTGTTACTTCATGTCCTCATCTCCACATGCATCCAGAGCTGCAGTCACGTGTCATGTGCTGTTATATCACCTCTTCTACATTATGTTTTACACTCCAGTCACTGTCAGAGCTGCACTATATGCTGACAGATACAGTATCTACCCCAATGCAGTGGAGCTGTAATTGCAGCTCTGTATATGAGAGGAGTACAAGACCATATAACAGAAGCATTGTGACTGCAGCTCTAGATGTAACTAGTGTGTGACATTTTGTAACAGCAGGATTATGATGGCAGCTCTGGATGTAACAAGTATAAATCAAGATGCTACAGATGCACTGTGACTGCAGCTCTAGATGTGAGTGGCGTATCAGACATGAAGTAACTATAGAGTTGTGAGTGCAGCTCTGGATGTGAGTGGAGTGTCAGACACGATGTTGCTCTGAATCCGCAGATTTCTCGGGAGCCGTGAGGTGGGATCTCAGGGAAGTTGCTCTCCCCTTGAGGATGACACCGACTCCCGGCTTCTCCGCAGCTTTCCAGGAACAGCAGATGGCGGATGAGAATCTGGCAGAGTAATCGCTGGGTGACGCCCGGCTGTCAGCTGCCACCAGATGAGAATGCATCTGCAACGCCCGAGCTACCCCATATACATGCAAGACAAGCCCCTATAGAAAACCCCATATACATACAAGACAAGCCCCCTATAGAAAACCCCATATACATACAAGACAGCCCCTATAGAAGACACTGTATACATACAAGTCACTGCCCCTATAGAAAACATCATATACATGCAAGACAGCCCCTATAGAAGACATTGCATATACATAGAAGTCACGGCCCCTATAGAAAACATAACATACACGACACAGCCCCTATAGAAAACACCATATACATAGAAGTCACGGCCCCTCTGACCGACAGCCCTTGACCCATAGCCTCTGACTGACAGCCCTTGACCCACAGCCTCTAACCGACAGCCCTTGACCCATAGCCTCTGACTGACAGCCCTTGACCCACAGCCTCTGACCGACAGCCCTTGACCCACAGCCTCTGACCGACAGCCCCTGACCCATAGCCTCTGACCGACAGCCCTTGACCCATAGCCTCTGACCCACAGCCTCTGACCGACAGCCTCTGACCCACAGCCTCTGACCGACAGCCCTTGACCCATAGCCTCTGACCGACAGCCCTTGACCCACAGCCCCTGACCCACAGCCCCTGACCCACAGCCCCTGACCCACAGCCTCTGACCGACAGCCCTTGACCGACAGCCCCTGACCCACAGCCTCTGACCGACAGCCCCTGACCCACAGCCTCTGACCGACAGCCTCTGACCCACAGCCTCTGACCGACAGCCCTTGACCCATAGCCTCTGACCGACAGCCCTTGACCCATAGCCTCTGACCGACAGCCCTTGACCCATAGCCTCTGACTGACAGCCCTTGACCCACAGCCTCTGACCGACAGCCCTTGACCCACAGCCTCTGACCGACAGCCCCTGACCCATAGCCTCTGACCGACAGCCCTTGACCCATAGCCTCTGACCGACAGCCTCTGACCCACAGCCTCTGACCGACAGCCCTTGACCCATAGCCTCTGACCGACAGCCCTTGACCCACAGCCCCTGACCCACAGCCCCTGACCCACAGCCCCTGACCCACAGCCTCTGACCGACAGCCCCTGACCGACAGCCCCTGACCCACAGCCTCTGACCGACAGCCCCTGACCCACAGCCTCTGACCGACAGCCCCTGACCCACAGCCCCTGACCCACAGCCCCTGACCCACAGCCTCTGACCGACAGCCCTTGACCGACAGCCCCTGACCCACAGCCTCTGACCGACAGCCCCTGACCCACAGCCTCTGACCGACAGCCCCTGACCCATAGCCTCTGACCGACAGCCCTTGACCCATAGCCTCTGACCGACAGCCCCTGACCCATAGCCTCTGACCGACAGCCCTTGACCCATAGCCTCTGACCGACAGCCCCTGACCCACAGCCTCTGACCGACAGCCCCTGACCCACAGCCCCTGACCCATAGCCTCTGACCGACAGCCCCTGACCCATAGCCTCTGACCGACAGCCCTTGACCCACAGCCTCTGACAGACAGCCCTTGACCCATAGCCTCTGACAGACAGCCCTTGACCCACAGCCTCTGACAGACAGCCCTTGACCCACAGCCTCTGACCGACAGCCCTTGACCCATAGCCTCTGACCAACAGCCCCTGACCCATAGCCTCTGACCGACAGCCCTTGACCCATAGCCTCTGACCGACAGCCCCTGACCCATAGCCTCTGACCGACAGCCCTTGACCCATAGCCTCTGGTAAAAAAAATTGGGACTGAGGTCCCAGCCCCCGCCAACGCTCCTATGTGTTGAACACTGCGCAAAAATGCCCTTGTGACAAAATATTTTTCCACAGGTGTTCAAAAAGTCACAGAAAGGGGGTCATGCCACAGTTTGACAAGAAAAACTGGCATAAAAAGGTTTGTAAATGACCCCCCCCCCCCCCCCCCCCCCTGTGTTTCTGTTTTTGCCTGATTTTTTTTTTCAAGGAATAAGCTTTGGTCTGTGAAACCCGGATTCTTCGGCTTACAGTAGCGCCACGGAGGGAATGGGCAGCCGCTCCATGGGGTTGGGACCAGTGGATGTGGATGTGGACCCACAACCGGTCTGACTTTAGGCTATCCCTGAGGGCGCTGCCTGGTGGTCCCTGTTATGAAGATTTAGCCCCTGTACAGGGGTCTTTGCGGCAGGGGTACTAGCAGGCCGCTACCTCCTGGAATAGTCCCGGTGTAGTGGGCAGCTGACCCGGGGGGGACAGAGACACCGATGCGAAGCACCAAGGTATCAGGCGATGCTTAGAGTCCAGAATCAGGCCAAGGTCAGGGCAGGCAGAGTACATGCCAATCTGAGAAATGGTCTGAGGGCAGGGCGGGCAGCAATGGTTCAGTATGGCAGTCAGGGTACAGTCATGGCAGGCAGCTTATGATCAGAGTCGATGACAGGCAGAAGTACAGTACGTGGGCACATCTTCAAGGGAACACTCGCATGCTAGGAACCTAAAGCTCAGGCAAAGGGGAGGAAAAAACCGCCCGGAGTACAGTAAATAGGAGGGAGGATCAGCACCTTAGTCGGCAGCTGGACAGACAGCAAGACGGAAGGTTAACTACTGCAGTGCCACAGAGAAGTCTCACTGAATACACACAGGGTGGCACGGCGCCCGCCCCGGAGAGCAGGGCAGTGGTGAACAGAGGTCCGCAGAGTGGCAGCCTGATTCTTGCTCCTATGGTGACACTATGGGAAAGGTCTGGATTCTAGTCAAGTATTGGGGGCAATGCAGCCGCCTCCGTTCACGTCTCACATACACGAGCTGCCGCTCTGGCACCATCGTCCTCTCTGGATACCGGCCGAGCAGATCCCCATCAGGACCTGGCTGGAGAGATCTGTGATCCCATGGACTGGTGTTTAACGGGTCACCCACGGACGCATGATATGGACAGTCATCACCCTGTGCGTCCCCACAGAGAAATGTAACAATCTGCACCATTTTCGGCTTTATTCTGCCATGAGGACCTTATGCACGGACACCATGAGATTATTTCCTCCTTTGTGCTGTTTATTCTACATTACTTTGAAAACAATAAAAAGATTTTGAAAAGAAAATAAATATCCTGTGGTCTCCACTCATAATAGTCACTGATGTTGTGTTTGTTTATGTCGTATTAGTATTGTGTTGTATTACGGTATGTTTCCGGCACTTACCTTCTGCGTGCTGGTGGTCCTCCTCTAATAACACAAGAAGCCATGTCCTGTGCGACACAATATATGTGAGAAATGGAAACTCTGCCTTAGGCCTCATGCACACGACCGTTGTGTGCATCCGTGGCCGTTGTGCCGTTTTCCGTTTTTTTTCGCGGACCCATTGACTTTCAATGGGTCTGTGGAAAAATCGGAAAATGCACCGTTTTGCAGCCGAGGCCGTGATCCGTGTATCCTGTCCGTCAAAAAAATACGACCTGTCCTATTTTTTTTGACGGACAACGGTTCACGGACCCATTCAAGTCAATGGGTCCGTGAAAGAACACGGATGCACACAAGATTGGCATCCGTGTCCGTGATCCGTGGCCGTAGGTTGCTTTCATACAGACGGACCCGAAGATCCGTCTGCATAAAAGCTTTTTCAGATCTAAGTTTTCACTTCGTGAAAACTCATTTCCGACAGTATATTCTAACACAGAGGCGTTCCCATGGTGATGCGGCACCTAAAGGGGTTAATTGTACTATCATATTCCCCTGTAAGAGATCAGGGCTGCCAGGCAGCAGGGGGCAGACCCCCCCCCTCCCCAGTTTGAATATCGTTGGTGGCACAGTGTGCGCCCACCATCGCCCCCCCCTCCCTCCCTCTATTGTAATAAATCGTTGGTGGCACAGTGTGCGCCCACCATCGCTCCCCCCTCCCTCTATAGCAGTAACATTGGTGGCAGTGTGCGGCCTCCCATCCCCCCCCCCCATCATTGGTGGCAGCGGAGTTCCGATCGGAGTCCCAGTTTAATCGCTGGGGCTCCGATCGGTAACCATGGCAACCAGGAAGCTACTGCAGCCCTGGTTGCCATGGTTACTTAGCAATAGTACAACAGTAGAAGATTCATACTTACCTGCTGGTTGCTGCGATGTCTGTGACCGGCCGGGAGCTCCTCCTACTGGTAAGTGACAGGTCTGTGCGGCGCATTGCTAAAGAACTGTCACTTACCAGTAGGAGGAGCTCCCGGCCGGACACAGACATCGCAGCAAGCAGGTAACTATGAGTCTTCTACTATTGTACTATTGCTAAGTAACCATGGCAACCAGGACTGCAGTAGCGTCCTGGTTGCCATGGTTACAGATCGGAGCCCCAGCGATTAAACTGGGACTCCGATCGGAACTCCACTGCCACCAATGATCGGGGGGGGGGAATGGGGGGCCGCACACTGCCACCAATGTTGTTACTGCTATAGAGGAAGGGGGGCCGATGGGGGGCGCACTGTGCCACCAACGATTTATTACAATAGAGGGAGGAAGGGGGGCCGATGGGGGGCGCACACTGTGCCACCAACGATTTATAACAATAGAGGGAGGAAGGGGGGGCCCGATGGGGGGTGCACACTGTGCCACCAACTATTTATTACACTAGAGGGAGGAAGGGGGGCCCGATGGGGGGCGCACACTGTCACCAACGATTTATAACAATAGAGGGAGGGGGGGGCGATGGGGGGCGCACACTGTGCCACCAACGATATTCAAACTGGGGAGGAGGGGGGGGGTCTGCCCCCTGCTGCCTGGCAGCCCTGATCTCTTACAGGGGGATATGGTAGTACAATTAACCCCTTCAGGTGCGGCACCTGAGGAGTTAATTGTGATGATCACGGCCCCCTGTAAGAGATCTGGTGCTGCCAGGCAGCAGGGGGCAGTCTTGTACAAAGTTTGTAGTGTATTCTAACTAGAAGCGTCCCCATCACCATGGGAACGCCTCTGTGTTAGAATATACTGTCGGATATGAGTTTCACGAAGTAGCTCATATCCGACAGTATATTCTAACATAGAGGCGTTCCCATGGTGATGGGGACGCTTCAAGTTAAAATATACCATCGGATTGGAGAAAACTCCAATCCGATGGTATAAAAGAACTCCAGACTTTACATTGAAAGTCAATGGGGACGGATCCGTTTGAAATGGCACCATATTGTGTCAACATCAAACGGATCCGTCCCCATTGACTTGCATTGTAATTCAGGACGGATCCGTTTGGCTCCGCACAGCCAGGCGGACACCAAAACGACTTTTTTTTCATGTCCGTGGATCCTCCAAAAATCAAGGAAGACCCACGGACGAAAAAACGGTCACGGATCACGGACCTACGGACCCCGTTTTTGCGGACCGTGAAAAAAACCTGTCGTGTGCATGAGGCCTTACACTATATAGCGAGGGCAGAACGGAACGGGAAGAGACATCACAGATATTTTCTGAAATCCCTCAGGTTCAGAACCAAAATATAAACATTTAAACGTCCTGGTCCAGAAAGGAAAAACCAAGGAAAGAATAAGAATTCCCAAGGAGCCTACACAGGTCACATTGGGATCCTAGATTAATTGTATCATTTATAATATACTGCTCCTATGTGCAAGAATATAACTACTATAATACTGCTCCTATGTACAAGAATATAACTACTATAATACTGCTCCTATGTACAAGGATATAACTACTATAATACTGCTCCTATGTACAGGAATATAACTACTATAATACTGCTCCTATGTACAAGAATATAACTGCTATAATACTGCTCCTATGTACAAGGATATAACTACTATAATACTGCTCCTATGTGCAAGAATATAACTACTATAATACTGCTCCTATGTACAGGAATATAACTACTATAATACTGCTCCTATGTACAAGAATATAACTGCTATAATACTGCTCCTATGTACAAGAATATAACTACTATAATACTGCCTCCTATGTACAAGAATATAACTACTATAATACTGCCTCCTATGTACAGGAATATAACTACTATAATACTGCTCCTATGTACAAGAATATAACTACTATAATACTGCTCCTATGCACAAGAATATAACTACTATAATACTGCCTCCTATGTACAAGAATATAACTACTATAATACTGCTCATATGTACAAGAATATAACTACTATAATACTGCTCCTATGTACAAGGATATAACTACCATAATACTGCCTCCTATGTACAAGAATATAACTACTATAATACTGCTCCTATGTACAAGGATATAACTACTATAATACTGCTCCTATGTACAAGAATATAACTGCTATAATACTGCTCCTATGTACAAGAATATAACTACTATAATAGTGCTCCTATGTACAAGAATATAACTACTATAATACTGCTCCTATGTACAAGGATATAACTACTATAATACTGCTCCTATGTACAAGAATATAACTACTATAATACTGCTCCTATGTACAAGAATATAACTACTATAATACTGCTCCTATGTGCAAGAATATAACTACTATAATACTGCTCCTATGTACAAGAATATAACTACTATAATACTGCCTCCTATGTACAGGAATATAACTACTATAATACTGCTCCTATGTACAAGAATATAACTACTATAATACTGCCTCCTATGTACAAGAATATAACTACTATAATATTCCTCCTATGTACAAGAATATAACTACTATAATACTGCTCCTATGTACAAGAATATAACTACTATAATACTGCTCCTATGTACAAGAATATAACTACTATAATACTGCTCCTATATACAAGGATGTAACTACTATAATACTGCCTCCTATGTACAAGGATATAACTACTATAATACTGCCTCCTATGTACAAGAATATAACTACTATAATACTGCTCCTATGTACAAGAATATAACTACTATAATACTGCCTCCTATGTACAAGAATATAACTGCTATAATACTGCTCCTATGTACAAGAATATAACTACTATAATACTGCCTCCTATGTACAAGGATATAACTACTATAATACTGCCTCCTATGTACAAGAATATTACTACTATAATCCTGCTCCTATGTACAGGAATATAACTACTATAATACTGCCTCCTATGTACAGGAATATAACTACTATAATACTGCCTCCTATGTACAAGAATATAACTGCTATAATACTGCTCCTATGTACAGGAATATAACTACTATAATACTGCTCCTATATACAAGAATGTAACTACTATAATACTGCTCCTATGTACAAGAATATTACTACTATAATCCTGCTCCTATGTACAGGAAAATAACTACTATAATACTGCCTCCTATGTACAGGAATATAACTACTATAATACTGCCTCCTATGTACAGGAATATAACTACTATAATACTGCCTCCTATGTACAGGAATATAACTACTATAATACTGCTCCTATGTACAAGAATATAACTACTATAATACTGCTCCTATATACAAGAATGTAACTACTATAATACTGCTCCTATGTACAAGAATATAACTACTATAATACTGCTCCTATGTACAAGAATATAACTACTATAATACTGCTCCTATGTACAAGAATATAACTACTATAATACTGCTCCTATGTACAAGAATATAACTACTATAATACTGCTCCTATGTACAAGAATATAACTACTATAATACTGCTCCTATGTACAGGAATATAACTACTATAATACTGCTCCTATGTACAAGGATATAACTACTATAATACTGCTCCTATGTACAAGAATATAACTACTATAATACTGCCTCCTATGTACAGGAATATAACTACTATAATACTGCTCCTATGTACAAGAATATAACTACTATAATACTGATCCTATGTACAAGAATATAACTACTATAATACTGCCTCCTATGTACAAGGATATAACTACTATAATACTGCTCCTATGTACAAGAATATAACTACTATAATACTGCTCCTATGTACAAGAATATAACTACTATAATACTGCTCCTATGTACAGGAATATAACTGCTATAATACTGCCCCCCTGACTGGTGTGGTATTACATGTCAGGCTGTGATTATACCGCACTCTGCATACGTGGTGATGCCTGTCTTTTAGCCTGGTTTTCTGCGGCGGTTGCTCGGGGCTCCCTCGGTCGATTCGCTGTCGTGAAGAATTAGATACAATTAATATAAATTTCTCGTCATTTCTTCATTTGTTTTGTGTCTATTGGGTTATGGAGAATCATCGCCGTGGTTACTCGTGAGCGCTAGTGATTGGGGGAAGGGACGTTTCCATCTTTGCGGTGCGAGCACTAACATGAGTATCGATCCCATTCGCAGCTGTCATTGGGGCAGATCTGCAGTTAATCACCGGAATTGCGTTAAACTGCGCAATTTGTGTTAATAGCGGAGTGGATTTGTTCTTCACTAACGATTATTGGAAACAATTAAGTGCAGCACAACAGAAGATGGAGAACGGCGCCGCTCTGCACAGCATTGTCACCGGCACAGTGTCAGCTTTCACTGCACATCTGACATTCTATTCGTCAAGAAGAGAGCTCTGGATGAGCAGCACCATTCAACCCTCCCTGCGATTTTCAGAAGTGGTTTCCCGTTTCTTCTAATTTCCAGTTTCCATGTCGCGGCTCAGGACATTATATCTATATTATAATCTGCGATCAGATCTGACAACCGAACAAATCAAATAAGCTGTAATAATGGCCATTTTTCCCATTCTTGGCGTCTCGTCTTCTGCGATGATGCGCGATAATCAGAGGTGACGTGACCGCACGCTGCAGCGGTCAGCGCCGGACCCAACAATCCCCCACTAATAGCCATGTGAGCAGCGATAACGAGTGGGGGAGGGGATCATGTAACAGCGGGGGCCCAGAGATTGTCTGAGGACCGGGCCACACAGGACAGGAGAATACAGTCTATTGCCCCCTGTTATCAGCCATTTCAGGGGAGAGGATGACTGTAGGACAGGAGAATACAGTCTATTGCCTCCTGTTATCAGCCATTTCAGGGGAGAGGACGACTGTAGGACAGGAGAATACAGTCTATTGCCCCCTGTTATCAGCCATTTCAGGGGAGAGGACGACTGTAGGACAGGAGAATACAGTCTATTGCCCCCTGTTATCAGCCATTTCAGGGGAGAGGATGACTGTAGGACAGGAGAATACAGTCTATTGCCCCCTGTTATCAGCCATTTCAGGGGAGAGGATGACTGTAGGACAGGAGAATACAGTCTATTGCCCCCTGTTATCAGCCATTTCAGGGGAGAGGATGACTGTAGGACAGGAGAATACAGTCTATTGCCCCCTGTTATCAGCCATTTCAGAGGAGAGGATGACTGTAGGACAGGAGAATACAATCTATTGCCCCCTGTTATCAGCCATTTCAGGGGAGAGGATGACTGTAGGACAGGAGAATACAATCTATTGCTCCCTGTTATCAGCCATTTCAGGGGGGAGGATGAATGTAGGACAGGAGAATACAGTCTATTGCTCCCTGTTATCAGCCATTTCAGGGGAGAGGATGACTGTAGGACAGGAGAATACAGTCTATTGCCCCCTGTTATCAGCCATTTCAGGGGAGAGGATGACTGTAGGACAGGAGAATACAGTCTATTGCCCCCTGTTATCAGCCATTTCAGGGGGGAGGATGACTGTAGGACAGGAGAATACAGTCTATTGCCCCTGTTATCAGCCATTTCAGGGGAGAGGACGACTGTAGGACAGGAGAATACAGTCTATTGCTCCCTGTTATCAGCCATTTCAGGGGGGAGGATGAATGTAGGACAGGAGAATACAGTCTATTGCTCCCTGTTATGAGCCATTTCAGGGGAGAGGATGACTGTAGGACAGGAGAATACAGTCTATTGCCCCCTGTTATCAGCCATTTCAGGGGAGAGGATGACTGTAGGACAGGAGAATACAGTCTATTGCCCCCTGTTATCAGCCATTTCAGGGGAGAGGATGACTGTAGGACAGGAGAATACAGTCTATTGCCCCCTGTTATCAGCCATTTTAGGGGAGAGGATGACTGTAGGACAGGAGAATACAGTCTATTGCCCCCTGTTATCAGCCATTTCAGGGGAGAGGATGACTGTAGGACAGGAGAATACAGTCTATTGCCCCCTGTTATCAGCCATTTCAGTGGAGAGGATGACTGTAGGACAGGAGAATACAGTCTATTGCCCCCTGTTATCAGCCATTTCAGTGGAGAGGATGACTGTAGGACAGGGGAATACAGTCTATTGCTCCCTGTTATCAGCCATTTCAGGGGAGAGGATGACTGTAGGACAGGAGAATACAGTCTATTGCCCCCTGTTATCAGACATTTCAGGGGGGAGGATGACTGTAGGACAGGAGAGTACAGTCTATTGCCCCCTGTTATCAGACATTTCAGGGGGGAGGATGACTGTAGGACAGGAGAATACAGTCTATTGCCCCCTGTTATCAGCCATTTCAGGGAGAGGATGACTGTAGGACAGGAGAATACAGTCTATTGCTCCCTGTTATCAGCCATTTCAGGGGAGAGGATGACTGTAGGACAGGAGAATACAGTCTATTGCCCCCTGTTATCAGCCATTTCAGGGGAGAGGATGACTGTAGGACAGGAGAATACAATCTATTGCTCCATGTTATCAGCCATTTCAGGGGAGAGGACGACTGTAGGACAGGAGAATACAGTCTATTGCCGCCTGTTATCAGCCATTTCAGGGGAGAGGATGACTGTAGGACAGGAGAATACAGTCTATTGCCCCCTGTTATCAGCCATTTCAGGGGAGAGGACGACTGTAGGACAGGAGAATACAGTCTATTGCCCCCTGTTATCAGCCATTTCAGGGGAGAGGATGACTGTAGGACAGGAGAATACAGTCTATTGCTCCCTGTTATCAGCCATTTCAGGGGAGAGGATGACTGTAGGACAAGAGAATACAGTCTATTGCTCCCTGTTATCAGCCATTTCAGGGGAGAGGATGACTGTAGGACAGGAGAATACAGTCTATTGCCTCCTGTTATCAGCCATTTCAGGGCAGAGGATGACTGTAGGACAGGAGAATACAGTCTATTGCTCCCTGTTATCAGCCATTTCAGGGGAGAGGATGACTGTAGGACAGGAGAATACAGTCTATTGCCCCCTGTTATCAGCCATTTCAGTGGAGAGGATGACTGTAGGACAGGAGAATACAGTCTATTGCCCCCTGTTATCAGCCATTTCAGGGGAGAGGATGACTGTAGGACAGGAGAATACAGTCTATTGCCCCCTGTTATCAGCCATTTCAGGGGAGAGGATGACTGTAGGACAGGAGAATACAGTCTATTGCCCCCTGTTATCAGCCATTTCAGGGGAGAGGATGACTGTAGGACAGGAGAATACAGTCTATTGCCCCCTGTTATCAGCCATTTCAGGCCTTATATCAGTTATGTTTGGGACCAGTGGACAAAACAGTGTGTAAAAAAAATACTTTAGGAATAAAACCTAGTGTGGCAGTCGCCTTATATTTGTCAATGCCAGTGCCCTGCAGCTATTGAAGGGTTAATGACCACCTTTGCTGCTCTTACATTATAGACAGTGACCCTGGCACAGGCAGAGAGGCCTCCACCGCGGCTCATTGGTCATTTCCCTCTAATCCGTACAGTACGTTGCATCACTGAGATGGAGACCTTGGCAAAGTAATCCTACAGCCGGCGTCATAATCTGCTGCACGTCCTTCATCCATGTCACCCAGGGGCATAGCAAACGGCTCATGGGCCCTGGTGCAAGAGTTCAGCTTGGGCCCCCTTCCCTCAAAGCTTTGTGGCCAGGGGCAGGGGTGCACCTAGCCTTTCTGCTGCCTGAGGTGGAAATTGATGCACCCCCCCCCCCCACCCGTTTCTCATATCAAATTCTCAACCTAACCCCCTCCATCCACCCATATTGTTAAAGACATGCTTGGAAAACATTCCATACAGCGCTAAAATACGTGGTGATTCAGCGCCTCATACCTCTTACATCCAGTGACGTCTGCTTTGAATTTCTCTTTCCTCATCTTCTCCATTCGGACCAGACCGCCATGATGACTTCTCCTTATAATGTGTGCCAGTAGAAAAATATTCCCTAATTTGCGCTAGTACAAAACGATCCCCTTATAATGTGAGTCAGTGCAAATACCCCGTTACAATGTGTGCCACTGGGAAAAACAAACCCTTATATTGTGCGCCAGTACAAACAATTCCTTGTTACCTTTAAGATCACACTCCTATATCACACCTCAGATCAGACCCCATATCACACCTCAAATTAGACCCTCACATCAGATCCTCAAATCAGACCCCCAAATCACACTTCAGATCAGACCTTCTTTAGACCTCCATGTGAGACCCCCAGATCAGACCTCGGATCAGACCCCCATATCACATCTCAGATTCGACCTCCATATCTGATCCCCAGATTAGACCCCCATAAGACTTTAGATCAAAACTCAATGTCAGACAACCTCCCACCCATGTCAGACCTCAGATCAGACCTTAAAATAAATAAACGTACCTGTCCTGCTCCGCCACTCCTCTCCAGGTCCCGCGGACTCTGCTGCACTGTCACCTGATCGCCTTTAGTGTAAGGACAGCGCAGCACCCGGCGAAGATGAAGGGAGAGGTGAGTGCTGACAATGCTTCACTCCTCCCACCTCCTGCAGACTACTAAGCACCTCCAAAGGGGAAGCACTCACTGGTATTCACTTTATAAGACACACTGTGTCTAACATACACTGCCACTGGCTTAGGGGCCCATTCACAACTACAGCCACTGCAATCTCTATATCTAAGCCACTGCATGTCAACTACCAAGATCATCCCTGTATGGAGACAGAATACTAATCTCACTATAGCGTACACATACTGTTATCCAGAGCGATCAATAATGTATCATCATTGCATCCAGCTACCAATAGGGAGGGAGATCAGGAGCTCATTACATAAATATATATCCACCACTAGAGGGAGCTCAGGAGAATACTACATACAGATATATACAGCCACCACTAGAGGGAGCTCAGGAGATTACTACATACAGATATATACAGCCACCACTAGAGGGAGCTCAGGAGATTACTGCATACAGATATATACAGCCACCACTAGAGGGAGCTCAGGAGATTACTGCATACAGATATATACAGCCACCACTAGAGGGAGCTCAGGAGATTACTGCATACAGATATATACAGCCACCACTAGAGGGAGCTCAGGAGATTACTACATATAGATATATACAGCCACCACTAGAGGGAGCTCAGGAGATTACTACATACAGATATATACAGCCACCACTAGAGGGAGCTCAGGAGATTACTGCATACAGATATATACAGCCACCACTAGAGGGAGCTCAGAAGATTACTGCATACAGATATATACAGCCACCACTAGAGGGAGCTCAGGAGATTACTGCATACAGATACAGTCATGTGAAAAAATTAGGACACCCTTTGAAAGCATGTGGTTTTTTGTAACATTTTTAATAAAAGGTTATTTCATCTCCGTTTCAACAATACAGAGAGATTAAAGTAATCCGACTAAACAAAGAAAACTGAAGAAAAGTCTTTTCAAGATCTTCTGTAAATGTCATTCTACAAAAATGCCTATTCTAACTGAGGAAAAAGATAGGACACCCTCACATGTATTCCCTCTTAAATTGGCTCAGATCTCACACAGGTATATCACACCAGGTGCACATAATTAGTAGATCGTTACTCTGCATGTTGAATGAGGCTTGCCCTATTTAAACCTCAGACATTTAGTTTGGTGTGCTCCTGACTGTTGAAGTGAGAGTGAGCACCATGGTGAGAGCAAAAGAGCTGTCAGAGGACTTCAGAAAAAAGCCTATGAGTCTGGGAGGGGATTTAAAAAGATCTCAAAAGATTTTGAAATCAGCCATTCCACTGTCCGGAAGATAGTCTACAAGTGGAGGGCTTTCAAAACAACTGCCAACATGCCCAGGACTGGTCGCCCCAGCAAGTTCACCCCAAGAGCAGACCGCAAGATGCTAAAAGAGGTCTCCAAAACCCCTAAAGTGTCATCTCGAGAACTACAGCAGGCTCTGGCTACTGTTGATGTAGAAGTACATGCCTCTACAATCAGAAAGAGACTGTACAAGTTTAACTTGCATGGGAGGTGTGCAAGGAGGAAACCTTTGCTTTCCAAGAGAAACATCGAGGCCAGACTGACATTTGCCAGAGATAAAGTTGACAAAGACCAGGACTTCTGGAATAATGTTCTTTGGACAGATGAGTCCAAAATTGAATTATTTGGACACAACAGCAGAGGACATGTTTGGCGTAAACCAAACACAGCATTCCAAGAAAAGAACCTCATACCAACTGTGAAGCATGGAGGTGGAAGTGTCATGGTTTGGGGCTGCTTTGCTGCAGCAGGACCTGGTCAGCTCACCATCATAGAATCCACGATGAATTCTACTGTGTATCAGAAGGTGCTTGAAGAACATGTGAGACCATCAGTTAGAAAATTAAAGCTGAAGCGGAACTGGACCATGCAACATGACAATGACCCAAAACATACTAGTAAATCAACCAAAGATTGGCTGAAAAAGAAGAAATGGAGAGTCCTGGAATGGCCAAGTCAAAGTCCAGATTTGAATCCCATTGAGATGCTGTGGGGTGACTTGAAAAGGGCTGTATGTGCAAGAAACCCCTCAAACATCTCACAGCTGAAAAAGTTCTGCATTGAGGAGTGGGGTAAAATTTCCTCAGACTGATGTCGAAGACTGGTAGATGGCTACAAGAACCGTCTCACTGCAGTTATTTCAGCCAAAGGAGGTAACACTCGCTATTAGGGGCAAGGGTGTCCTATCTTTTTCCTCAGTTAGAATAGGCATTTTTGTAGAATGACATTTACAGAAGATCTTGAAAAGACTTTTCTTCAGTTTTCTTTGTTTAGTCGGATTACTTTAATCTCTCTGTATTGTTGAAACGGAGATGAAATAACCTTTTATTAAAAATGTTACAAAAAACCACATGCTTTCAAAGGGTGTCCTAATTTTTTCACATGACTGTATATACAGCCACCACTAGAGGGAGCTCAGGAGATTACTGCATACAGATATATACAGCCACCACTAGAGGGAGCTCAGGAGATTACTACATACAGATATATACAGCCACCACTAGAGGGAGCTCAGGAGATTACTACATACAGATATATACAGCCACCACTAGAGGGAGCTCAGGAGATTACTACATACAGATATATACAGCCACCATTAGAGGGAGCTCAGGAGATTACTGCATACAGATATATACAGCCACCACTAGAGGGAGCTCAGGAGATTACTACACACAGATATATACATCCACCACTAGAGGGAGCTCAGGAGAATACTACATACAGATATATACAGCCACCACTAGACGGAGCTCAGGAGATTACTACATACAGATATATACAGCCACCACTAGAGGAAGCTCATGAGATTACTGCATACAGATATATATAGCCACCACTAGAGGGCGCTCAGGAGATTACTGCATACAGATATATACAGCCACCACTAGAGGGAGCTCAGGAGATTACTGCATACAGATATATACAAGCCACCACTAGAGGGAGCTCAGGAGATTACTACATACAGATATATACAGCCACCACTAGAGGGAGCTCAGGAGATTACTACATACAGATATATACAGCCACCACTAGAGAGAGCTCAGGATATTACAACATACAGATATATACAGCCACCACTAGAGGGAGCTCAGGAGATTACTACATACAGATATATACAGCCACCACTAGAGGGAGCTCAGGAGATTACTACATACAGATATATACAGCCACCACTAGAGGGCGCTCAGGAGATTACTGCATACAGATATATACAGCCACCACTAGAGAGAGATCAGGAGATTACTACATACAGATACCACTAGAGGGAGCTCAGGAGATTACTGCATACAGATATATACAGCCACCACTAGAGGGAGCTCAGGAGATTACTGCATACAGATATATACAGCCGCCTTTAGAGGGAGCTCAGGAGATTACTACATACAGATATATACAGCCACCACTAGAGGGAGCTCAGGAGATTACTGCATACAGATATATACAGCCACCACTAGAGGGAGCTCAGGAGATTACTGCATACAGATATATACAGTCACCACTAGAGGGAGCTCAGGAGATTACTACATACAGATATATACAGCCACCACTAGAGGGAGCTCAGCAGATTACTACATACAGATACCACTAGAGGGAGCTCAGGAGATTACTGCATACAGATATATACAGCCACCACCAGAGGGAGCTCAGGAGATTACGTTACTACATACAGATATATACAGCCACCACTAGAGGGAGCTCAGGAGATTACTACATACAGATATATACAGCCACCACTAGAGGGAGCTCAGGAGATTACTACATACAGATATATGCAGCCACCACTAGAGGGAGCTCAGGAGATTACTGCATACAGATCTATACAGCCACCACTAGAGGGAGCTCAGGAGATTACTGCATACAGATCTATACAGTCACCACTAGAGGGAGCTCAGGAGATTACTGCATACAGATATATACAGCCACCACTAGAGGGAGCTCAGGAGATTACTACATACAGATATATACAGTCACCACTAGAGGGAGCTCAGGAGATTACTACATACAGATATATACAGCCACCACTAGAGGGAGCTCAGGAGATTACTACATACAGATATATACAGCCACCACTAGAGGGAGCTCAGGAGATTACTACATACAGATATATACAGCCACCACTAGAGGGAGCTCAGGAGATTACTGCATACAGATATATACAGCCACCACTAGAGGGAGCTCAGGAGATTACTGCATACAGATATATACAGCCACCAATAGAGGGAGCTCAGGAGATTACTACATACAGATATATACAGCCACCACTAGAGGGAGCTCAGGAGATTACTGCATACAGATATATACAGCCACCACTAGAGGGAGCTCAGGAGATTACTGCATACAGATATATACAGCCACCAATAGAGGGAGCTCAGGAGATTACTACATACAGATATATACAGCCACCACTAGAGGGAGCTCAGGAGATTACTGCATACAGATATATACAGCCACCACTAGAGGGAGCTCAGGAGATTACTACATACAGATATATACAGCCACCACTAGAGGGAGCTCAGGAGATTACTACATACAGATATATACAGCCACCACTAGAGGGAGCTCAGGAGATTACTACATACAGATATATACAGCCACCACTAGAGGGAGCTCAGGAGATTACTACATACAGATATATACAGCCACCACTAGAGGGAGCTCAGGAGATTACTACATACAGATATATACAGCCACCACTAGAGGGAGCTCAGGAGATTACTACATACAGATATATACAGTTGAAACATTTGGGGGCTGGGCCCCGGATGTTTTGTCCAAGTCCACGAATATGCTGTCTGCCAGATGGCTACAACTTTAAGTCCTCAGGACGGCAATACAATTGAATCTAATGCACTTGTTATCTTTATTTTTTTCTATGATTTTTTTTCATAAATGCGGCCAGGGACATCTGCATATTTATTTATCATGTCGTGTAGGATGTTTTTATCTTTGTTTTTTCTTTTTTCTGTGACTTTTGTTTATTCTGTAGAATATGCTTGAGGGCGTGGCACCTTCAAGTGTGAATGCGCTCCTATTTTATCTTGGGAGTAGCATTCCTCCGCACTTTTGCCCTTCCGATTAAACAGACCGCCTTGATGAGGTGGTACATATGGGTGTGCGGCTCCTCCTCTCATCGGTTGCTGGATGCACATAGAGGTGACTAGGAGCAGCGCACTATATGTGCGGGGTCTGCGCTCCTGAACATAGATGCCCCATGGCATAGGTAGGTTTAGCGTAGGACCTTTTTTCTGTGATTTTTTTTAATGCACTTGAAGAGCTGAAGGACCTGTGATGATATCAGTCATGTGATCAGTGCTGATGGCAGATGTTGAGAAGGACCTGGACAATCATGTGCACTCAGCAGTGAGGACGAGAAGTGCTGGGGAAGAAGCTGTGGTGATGTCTGCTACATGAGGAGAGGTACGTGAAGGGAGAGGCAGAGCAATGCTGGGAATAGTAGTTATTTAACTGGGACTGTATGTTAGGGCTGAAGGTAGGGATGTTATTTACATAGGACTGTATGTTGGAGAGTGGTGGTAGTATTACTAATGAGGGCATTCTAGAAGGGAGTTACTATTGGTGGGACTTGGAGGAGCACTGTCATTATGGGGGGCACTTATGTTTCTTCAGGATATCAATTGGGGGTATTGGGGAGCGCAGTGAGCAGCAGGATAACACTGTGGGGACTCCAGGTTGGAGGATGATGATAGAAAAGAGAGGAAGCCAAGAAGTCTGTGTGTTACACAAGATTTTACCTTCCCTCTAGTGGTGGCTGTATATATCTGTATGTAGTCATCTCCTGAGCTCTCTCTAGTGGTATCTGTATGTAGTAATCTCCTGAGCTCCCTCTAGTGGTATCTGTATGTAGTAATCTCCTGAGCTCCCTCTAGTGGTGGCTGTATAGATCTGTATGTAGTAATCTCCTGAGCTCCCTCTAGTGGTGGCTGTATATATCTGTATGTAGTAATCTCCTGAGCTCCCTCTAGTGGTGGCTGTATAGATCTGTATGTAGTAATCTCCTGAGCTCCCTCTAGTGGTGGCTGTATATATCTGTATGCAGTAATCTCCTGAGCTCCCTCTAGTGGTGGCTGCATATATCTGTATGTAGTAATCTCCTGAGCTCCCTCTAGTGGTGGCTGTATATATCTGTATGTAGTAATCTCCTGAGCTCCCTCTAGTGGTGGCTGTATAGATCTGTATGTAGTAATCTCCTGAGCTCCCTCTAGTGGTGGCTGTATAGATCTGTATGTAGTAATCTCCTGAGCTCCCTCTAGTGGTGGCTGTATAGATCTGTATGCAGTAATCTCCTGAGCTCCCTCTAGTGGTGGCTGTATATATCTGTATGCAGTAACCTCCTGAGCTCCCTCTAGTGGTGGCTGTATATATCTGTATGCAGTAACCTCCTGAGCTCCCTCTAGTGGTGGCTGTATATATCTGTATGTAGTAACCTCCTGAGCTCCCTCTAGTGGTGGCTGTATATATCTGTATGTAGTAATCTCCTGAGCTCCCTCTAGTGGTGGCTGTATATATCTGTATGTAGTAATCTCCTGAGCTCCCTCTAGTGGTGACTGTATATATCTGTATGTAGTAACCTCCTGAGCTCCCTCTAGTGGTGGCTGTATATATCTGTATGTAGTAACCTCCTGAGCTCCCTCTAGTGGTGGCTGTATATATCTGTATGTAGTAACCTCCTGAGCTCCCTCTAGTGGTGGCTGTATATATCTGTATGTAGTAATCTCCTGAGCTCCCTCTAGTGGTGGCTGTATATATCTGTATGCAGTAATCTCCTGAGCTCCCTCTAGTGGTGGCTGTATATATCTGTATGTAGTAATCTCCTTAGCTCCCCCTAGTGGTGGCTGTATATATCTGTATGCAGTAATCTCCTGAGCTCCCTCTAGTGGTGGCTGTATATATCTGTATGTAGTAATCTCCTGAGCTCCGTCTAGTGGTGGCTGTATATATCTGTATGCAGTAATCTCCTGAGCTCCCTCTAGTGGTGGCTGTATATATCTGTATGCAGTAATCTCCTGAGCTCCCTCTAGTGGTGGCTGTATATATCTGTATGCAGTAATCTCCTGAGCTCCCTCTAGTGGTGGCTGTATATATCTGTATGTAGTAATCTCCTGAGCCCCCTCTAGTGGTGGCTGTATATATCTGTATGCAGTAATCTCCTGAGCTCCCTCTAGTGGTGGCTGTATATATCTGTATGCAGTAATCTCCTGAGCTCCCTCTAGTGGTGGCTGTATATATCTGTATGCAGTAATCTCCTGAGCTCCCTCTAGTGGTGGCTGTATATATCTGTATGTAGTAATCTCCTGAGCTCCCTCTAGTGGTGGCTGTATATATCTGTATGTAGTAATCTCCTGAGGTCCCTCTAGTGGTGGCTGTATATATCTGTATGCAGTAATCTCCTGAGCTCCCTCTAGTGGTGGCTGTATATATCTGTATGTAGTAATCTCCTGAGCTCCCTCTAGTGGTGGCTGTATATATCTGTATGTAGTAATCTCCTGAGCTCCCTCTAGTGGTGGCTGTATATATCTGTATGTAGTAATCTCCTGAGCTCCCTCTAGTGGTGGCTGCATATATCTGTATGTAGTAATCTCCTGAGCTCCGTCTAGTGGTGGCTGTATATATCTGTATGTAGTAAACTTCTGAGCTCCCTCTAGTGGTGACTGTATATATCTGTATGTAGTAATCTCCTGAGCTCCCTCTAGTGGTGGCTGTATATATCTGTATGCAGTAATCTCCTGAGCTCCCTCTAGTGGTGGCTGTATATATCTGTATGCAGTTATCTCCTGAGCTCCCTCTAGTGGTGTCTGTATATATCTGTATGTAGTAAACTCCTGAGCTCCCTCTAGTGGTGGCTGTATATATCTGTATGTAGTGTAAGGGATCGCTCTCTCTCAGGGGGTCTCAATCACAGATTTCTTGCAGACAACCGGATTGAAGTCCAAACGATGCTTTATTTTCTAGCACTTTAGCACAATACAGCAACCAAGATAACTCCTGCCCGTCTAGGCACTACCCAATACATAACTCATTCCCTGACTCACCTCTAAAGAACACAGTTCACACAGGTGATCAGATGCAGCTTTCTCTCAGTCCAAACAGTCCAGCAGCCTCAAGGCTGCGACTACAACAACATCAGTACCTTTGGGGGATTGTGGCCCAGAATTCCGCCCAACTCTGGCCGTGCGACCCTCTCTCCGCAGGCGTTGCTAGGACCCCCAAACTCCGGCCTCCTCGGCCTTTCCTTCCCCTGACTAACACACAGAGGGTTGGTTTTATGCCTCCTTCATTAGAGCAGGCCTCACCTGCGATCACCTCAGGGAATAAGGGACTACCTAGGCTGTGGACTGGCAGATCCCACTACCAAACCTATCCGCCAATCCAAGTAAATTCCAGCCCAGAAGAAAATGTATACAAAACTGTCTCAGCAAACTACACTTTACACACTGAAACTTCCTGGATTTTAGTTATCTCACCCAGCTGAGGTATCTGGGTGGGATACACAGGCCTTCTCGCACTGTCCACATTACCACATATCGCCCCGTCCCTCTTCCTCAGACCGCAGGTCTGGGGATTTTACCACATCGTACCATGCCCTCTAGAAGATGTGGCCAGTGTCTCCTGTGCCCGTCTAACGGCCATATACTCTCTATCCTCACTTAACTCTTTACCCTCAGCACTGACACCTGCTACACACAGTCACCATATCAGCGGCCTCCACGGAGGTCCCTCCATGGTCCACCACTGGTTCTGTAAACCCTTCCAGCATACAGTCACTACCAGATATTTTCTCTTCCCACATCCAGCTCACCGACCTGACCCTCATCTCGTCAGGTACGACGGACGCCTGGCTGCCACTAGCAACCACCTTAGATTCACCGGACATTGACATGGCCGCGTCACTCTCTGAGCTGCTATCAGTCACACATATGCCACTCATGTCACTGTCAACCCTGACCTCTAGGGGCACACATGAGCTAATCCCCAGCTTGGATATTTCCTTAGTAACCATAGAACACTGTGGAGACTGCATATCCACCTCTGGTACGTGTGGTACACCCTCTAGCACTGCCACACTTTCCTGCACGTTCACCACAGTGGGTTCCCTTAACTCTGTGCTCTCAACATCAACCAGTATTTTTACATCATACACATTTTTACCAACAGGGGGCACTTCTCCCCTGATCCCAACCTGCAAGGGAAAAGACCTGGCCCCATTATCATCATCACATATTTCACATGACACCACATTTTCATTATGCTTTTCACTTAACTTCACATGTACATTTTGCACCTTATCTGCATCATTGTTTTCTATGGTCATTTCACCTAAACCATTGTTTTCTATGTGCATTTGCCTTACACCTTCTTTTAAAGGGACAGGTACAGGTTCTGCAGGAGTTTCGTCACTTTCTGCAGAAGAGTTTCCATTTCCCCACAACTCCCAGAACAAGGGGAAGTCGTGGCCCAACATGACGTCATGCATGAGCCTTTTTGCAACACCAAGTTCATAAGTCCCAGTTCCCACTGGAGTCTCACACTCAGTGAGAGCCACAGGATAGTCTTTGCTATCCCCATGTATGTCCATCACATAGTCCCCAGCTACCAGGCTGGAATGTACCAGGCTCACCTGGCTCTCTGCGTCTAAGGGTCCATTCACACGTCCGTAGTATTGCAGATCCGTAATACACCCGGCTGGCACCCCCATAGAACTGCCTATTCTTCTCTGCAATTGCGGACAAGAACAGGACATGCTCTATTTTTTGGCGGAGCTGCGGCCTGGAAGTTCGGGCTAGTGCTCCGGAAATGCGGATGCAGAGAGCACATAGGCCTCTTTCACACGGGCGTCATGGATTTGGGCCGGATAAGATGCGGATGCGATTTTTCTGCGCAAGTGCAAAACATTTAAATGCGTTTTGTACGCACTTGAGAAAAATCGGCATGTTTGGTACCCAGACATAGTTATAAAGAACAATAATCGCATTCGTAATACAGAATGCTTAGTAAAATAGAGCTGGAGGGGTTAAAAAAAAAATCAACTCACCTCATCCACTTGTTCGCACAGCCGGCATCTGGTCTTTCTTCAGCACCTGGGTAAAGGACCTTTGATGACATCACTGCGCTCATCACATGGTCCATCACATGATCATCATCATGGTAAAAGATCATGTGACAGAACATGTGATGAGTGCAGTGACATCACCACAGGTCCTTTTTCTCCTGCACAGCAAAGAAGCAGACAGAAGAGATGCCGGCTGCGCGAACAAGTAGATTAAGGTGTTAAATTATTTTGTATTTATTTTTAACCCCTCCAGCGCTATTGTACTATGCATTGTGTATTCAGAATGCTATTATTTTCCCTAATAACCATGTTATAATGGAAAATAATAATGATCGGGTCCCCATCCTGATCGTCTCCTAGCAACCGTGCGTGAAAATCGCACCGCATCCGCACTTGCTTGCGATTTTCATGCAGCCCCATTCACTTCTATGGGGCCTGCGTTGCGTGAAAAATGCACAATATAGAGCATGCTGCGATTTTCACGCAACGCACAAGTGATTTGTGAAAATTACCGCTCATGTGCACAGCCCCATAGAAATTAATGGGTCCGGATTCAGTGCGGGTGCAATGCGTTCAACTCACGCATTGCACCTGCGCGGAAATCTCGCCCGTGTGAAAGGGGCCTAAGAGTGTGCTCTCCGCATCTCTTCAGGCCCCATAGAGAATGAATGGGTCCGCACCCTTTCCCGATATTGTGGAACGGATGCGGACCCATTTGCGGACATGTGAATGGACCCTACCAACGCTTGGACTACACTGCCATTCACCACAATATTGGACTTTTTTGTCGCAGTCTCTAGTCCCGGGGTCTCACCTCCCGGCTCGGCACATAGCGACTGCCGCCGGCTCACTACATAAGCAATAACAGGAACGCTCTTACCCATTGACGGCACTGCTCGGCGCTCCCACATCTCCACAGCGGTCACCAGGCTTCTCCGCTCTAGGACTCTGTACGCATCTGCAGGGAAGCTTGGAACTCCTGAGAGCCAAACCGCTCTCCGCTTTAGGTTGCTCCCATTGGTTGCCCTTAGCAACGGCACAACTGACCTTTTCCTCCGGAACTCCAAGTACATCACCAACATTTTGTACCTTTACAAAGTGTCCACCGAGCATTGAAGACTTTCTCTCCAGGGCCAACTGCCATTGCGCCCTATCACTGTGGCGATTTCTTCCTGCTGCTTCATTCCTCCATAGGCCCCATGGCAGCAGACCTTTCAGCAACCACAGTTCACACTAATCAGAGACCCCAGCCTCCAGGTGTCTCTCTCGAGAGACAATCTCTGCATTCACATTTCTTTTTTCCCTTGATGGCTCCACCAAAGCCGCAGCAACTTCGGCCTCCTCGGCCTTTCTGTCTCACTCTCCGGCCTCCTCAGCCTTTCTGTCTCACTCTCAGGCCTCCTCGGCCTTTCTGTCTCACTCTCAGGCCTCCTCAGCCTTTCTGTCTCACTCTCCGGCCTCCTCAGCCTTTCTGTCTCACTCTCAGGCCTCCTCGGCCTTTCTGTCTCACTCTCCGGCCTCCTCGGCCTTTCTGTCTCACTCTCAGGCCTCCTCGGCCTTTCTGTCTCACTCTCAGGCCTCCTCGGCCTTTCTGTCTCACTCTCAGGCCTCCTCGGCCTTTCTGTCTCACTCTCAGGCCTCCTCGGCCTTTCTGTCTCACTCTCAGGCCTCCTCGGCCTTTCTGTCTCACTCTCAGGCCTCCTCAGCCTTTCTGTCTCACTCTCCGGCCTCCTCAGCCTTTCTGTCTCACTCTCAGGCCTCCTCGGCCTTTCTGTCTCACTCTCCGGCCTCCTCAGCCTTTCTGTCTCACTCTCAGGCCTCCTCGGCCTTTCTGTCTCACTCTCAGGCCTCCTCGGCCTTTCTGTCTCACTCTCCGGCCTCCTCGGCCTTTCTGTCTCACTCTCAGGCCTCCTCGGCCTTTCTGTCTCACTCTCAGGCCTCCTCGGCCTTTCTGTCTCACTCTCAGGCCTCCTCAGCCTTTCTGTCTCACTCTCAGGCCTCCTCAGCCTTTCTGTCTCACTCTCAGGCCTCCTCAGCCTTTCTGTCTCACTCTCAGGCCTCCTCGGCCTTTCTGTCTCACTCTCAGGCCTCCTCGGTCTTTCTTTCCCCTGACTAACACACAGAGGGTTGGTTTTATGCCTCCTTCATTAGAGCAGGCCTCACCTGCGATCACCTCAGGGAATAAGGGAATGCCTGTGCCAGAAGGGTGTGGACTGGCAGATCCCACTACCAAACCTATCCGCCAATCCAAGTAAAATCCAGCCCAGAAGAAAATGTATACAAAACTGTCTCAGCAAACTACACTTTACACACTGAAACTTTCTGGATTTAAGTTATCTCACCCAGCTGAGGTATCTAGGTGGGATACACACACCTTCCCGCACTGTCCACATTACCACAGTAGTAATCTCCTGAGCTCCCTCTAGTGGTGGCTGTATATATCTGTATGCAGTAATCTCCTGAGCTCCCTCTAGTGGTGGCTGTATATATCTGTATGCAGTTATCTCCTGAGCTCTCTCTAGTGGTGGCTGTATATATCTGTATGTAGTAATCTCCTGAGCTCCCTCTAGTGGTGGCTGTATATATCTGTATGTAGTAATCTCCTGCGCTCCCTCTAGTGGTGGCTGTATATATCTGTATGTAGTAACCTCCTGAGCTCCCTCTAGTGGTGGCTGTATATATCTGTATCTAGTAATCGCCTGAGCTCCCTCTAGTGGTGGCTGTATATATCTGTATGTAGTACTCTACTGAGCTCCCTCTAGTGGTGGCTGCATATATCTGTATGTAGTAATCTCCTCACCTCCCTCTAGTGGTGGCTGTATATATCTGTATGTAGTAATCTCCTGAGCTCCCTCTAGTGGTGGCTGTATATATCTGTATGCAGTAATCTCCTGAGCTCCCTCTAGTGGTGGCTGTATATATCTGTATGTAGTATTCTCCTGAGCTCCCTCTAGTGGTGGCTGTATATATCTGTATGTAGTAATCTCCTGAGCTCCCTCTAGTGGTGGCTGTATATATCTGTATGCAGTAATCTCCTGAGCTCCCTCTAGTGGTGGCTGTTTATATCTGTATGTAGTATTCTCCTGAGCTCCCTCTAGTGGTGGCTTTATATATCTGTATGTAGTAACCTCCTGAGCTCCCTCTAGTGGTGGCTGTATATATCTGTATCTAGTAATCGCCTGAGCTCCCTCTAGTGGTGGCTGTATATATCTGTATGTAGTACTCTACTGAGCTCCCTCTAGTGGTGGCTGCATATATCTGTATGTAGTAATCTCCTGAGCTCCCTCTAGTGGTGGCTGTATATATCTGTATGCAGTAATCTCCTGAGCTCCCTCTAGTGGTGGCTGTATATATCTGTATGTAGTAATCTCCTGAGCTCCCTCTAGTGGTGGCTGTATATATCTGTATGCAGTAATCTCCTGAGCTCCCTCTAGTGGTGGCTGTATATATCTGTATGTAGTAATCTCCTGAGCTCCCTCTAGTGGTGGCTGTATATATCTGTATGTAGTAATCTCCTGAGCTCCCTCTAGTGGTGGCTGTATATATCTGTATGCAGTAATCTCCTGAGCTCCCTCTAGTGGTGGCTGTATATATCTGTATGTAGTAATCTCCTGAGCTCCCTCTAGTGGTGGCTGTATATATCTGTATGTAGTAATCTCCTGAGCTCCCTCTAGTGGTGGCTGTATATATCTGTATGTAGTAATCTCCTGAGCTCCCTCTAGTGGTGGCTATATATATCTGTATGCAGTAATCTCCTGAGCTCCCTCTAGTGGTGGCTGTATATATCTCTCTATTCAGTAATCTCCTGAGCTCCCTCTAGTGGTGGCTGTATATATCTCTATTCAGTAATCTCCTGAGCTCCCTCTAGTGGTGGCTGTATATATCTGTATGTAGTAATCTCCTGAGCTCCCTCTAGTGGTGGCTATATATATCTGTATGTAGTAATCTCCTGAGCTCCCTCTAGTGGTGGCTGTATATATCTGTATGTAGTAATCTCCTGAGCTCCCTCTAGTGGTGGCTGTATATATCTGTATGTAGTCATCTCCTGAGCGCCCTCTAGTGGTGGCTGTATATATCTGTATGTAGTAAGCTCCTGAGCTCCCTCTAGTGGTGGCTGCATATATCTGTATGTAGTAATCTCCTGAGCTCCCTCTAGTGGTCATCTGGTCATCTGATTTATACGGAGCAGAGTCTCCTGCTGCCCCACAATCAGTGCTGCCATAGACAGTGGCCTCCGCAGCCTGTCTGATGGACACTATAGCGCCACCTAGGGAAAAAAATCATCAACCCAGAATTTGTTTTAACATTTAAATGGAATTAAAATCCAGTTTTCCATATTTGGATGCATGCTGGGAGTTGTAGTGTCAGAACAGCTGTAGGGCCACAGGTCGTGAGCCGCCACGATGTTGCTCAGCTGGAAGCACTACTCTAATCCCCTCCACATTATCCTTATCTTGTAGACTGTAAGCTCTTATGCTTAAGCTTTGGTTATAATTGTGCGTCTTGAGAAATATTGCCGCCCGGGTGGGAGGGTCTTGGGCGGCCGTGAACTAGTCGCATGAGGTGTTGTCGCAGTGTATAGCGTCCATACATTGTGTATCGGGCTGCGGCTTGGATCGCACAGGCATTCATTCAATAGAAATCTATCAACTTCAAGGCTTCCGCTAACACAGGGAGCGGCCATGTTCACTGAGTGCGCGCTGCCTCCGGGGAAGCGAGTCGTGGGGCGAATGTATGGAGGCGGGGGAGGGCAGATGTCCTAAAGATGGAAGCAGGTGCCGCACCTGAGAGATCTTACTAATTACCCTCTGAGGACATTGCACGTAGAGAGCACTGGAAAGAGGCGCCCGGGGGCACGACAAATCCCATGAAACACGTGAGTGTGAAGAGAGAAGCGCCTGAGCCCAAGAGCTGACAATCTAATATCTTTATTTATACAGAAGGATTCATAGAAGGTCTGGACACTACTTAAAGAGGCGCCAAGGTGACAGACCCAAGTACGTGGACAATGGAAGCCAAATACTTGGGGGTACAGACAGTCACCCCATAATCCACAATGCACAGTCACCCCACCACCTAGCAGGGGCCCCACAGGCTGCACCCCTCCAGCTGCTGCTTAGGACCCCGGTGCACACTCGGTGTAACCACCATCAGCACAACACATGGAGGGAGAGAGCGCAGGGGGAGGCGAGAGCGCAGGAGGAGGCGAGAGCGCAGGAGGAGGCGGAGACGGCAGCGAGGAGCGGAGGATGAGCAGCAGCCAGCCACCTGGTGAGAGTGTCATCACCCCCATCATCCACCACTCTGCATGCAGATTATTCCAGTCAGCCACACTACATGATGGGAAAGTAGTACTGTCTGCTTCTCTGAGGCTGTATCACACAGGATAGGATTAGATACACAGCTCAGCAGACAGTATCACACAGGATAGGATTAGATACACAGCTCAGCAGACAGTATCACACAGGATAGGATTAGATACACAGCTCAGCAGACTGTATCACACAGGGGAGGATTAGATACACAGCTCAGCAGGCAGTATCACACAGGATAGGATTAGATACACAGCTCAGCAGACAGTATCACACAGGACAGGATTAGATACACAGCTCAGCAGACAGTATCACACAGGATAGGATTAGATACACAGCTCAGCAGACAGTATCACACAGGACAGGATTAGATACACAGCTCAGCAGACAGTATCACACAGGACAGGATTAGATACACAGCTCAGCAGACAGTATCACACAGGATAGGATTAGATACACAGCTCAGCAGACTGTATCACACAGGATAGGATTAGATACACAGCTCAGCAGACAGCATCACACAGGACAGGCTTAGATACACAGCTCAGCAGACTGTATCACACAGGATAGGATTAGATACACAGCTCAGCAGACAGCATCACACAGGATAGGATTAGATACACAGCTCAGCAGACAGTATCACACAGGATAGGATTAGATACACAGCTCAGCAGTCAGTATCACACAGGATAGGATTAGATACACAGCTCAGCAGACAGTATCACACAGGATAGGATTAGATACACAGCTCAGCAGACAGTATCACACAGGATAGGATTAGATACACAGCTCAGCAGACTGTATCACACAGGGGAGGATTAGATACACAGCTCAGCAGACAGTATCACACAGGACAGGATTAGATACACAGCTCAGCAGACAGTATCACACAGGATAGGATTAGCTCAGCAGACTGTATCACACAGGATAGGATTAGATACACAGCTCAGCAGACTGTATCACACAGGATAGGATTAGATACACAGCTCAGCAGACAGCATCACACAGGACAGGCTTAGATACACAGCTCAGCAGACAGTATCACACAGGATAGGATTAGATACAGCAGCTCAGCAGACAGTATCACACAGGAGAGGATTAGATACACAGCTCAGCAGACAGTATCACACAGGATAGGATTAGATACACAGCTCAGCAGACGGTATCACACAGGACAGGCTTAGATACACAGCTCAGCAGACAGTATCACACAGGAGAGGATTAGATACGCAGCTCAGCAGACAGTATCACACAGGATAGGATTAGATACACAGCTCAGCAGACAGTATCACACAGGATAGGATTAGATACGCAGCTCAGCAGGCAGTATCACACAGGATAGGATTAGATACACAGCTCAGCAGGCAGTATCACACAGGATAGGATTAGATACACAGCTCAGCAGGCAGTATCACACAGGATAGGATTAGATACACAGCTCAGCAGCCAGTATCACACAGGATAGGATTAGATACACAGCTCAGCAGACAGTATCACACAGGATAGGATTAGATACACCGCTCAGCAGACAGTATCACACAGGATAGGATTAGATACACAGCTCAGCAGACAGTATCACACAGGAGAGGATTAGATACACAGCTCAGCAGACAGTATCACACAGGGTAGGATTAGATACACAGCTCAGCATGCAGTATCACACTGGATGAGCTTAGATACGGCAGCATGCCCCCTCCCTCCATCTGGTGGACCTGTCAGTACTCGGTGGTGTCTCTCGCTCTCTCGCAGTGTGAAGCGTCAGCTCCTGGGCAGAGATGCCGATCATCTCCGGAGGCAGCGAGCACGACTACAGTAACCTCAGCTACACCTCCAGCAGCACGTTGAACCACTTCTTCCCCGTCGCTGTAGAGTTGCAGACAATTAAGGGGGTGAAGTACCAGAGGGCGAGGAGACTCCATGACCCAGATGATCTGTACACTGCCGACTTTAAACGAGAGATCATCATCAATGTCGGAGGCATCCGGTACCTCATGCCTTGGAGCACCCTGGACGACTTCCCCATGAGCAGACTTGGGAAGCTGAGGTTCTGCAGCAGCTACGACGAGATCATCCAGATCTGTGATGACTTTGATGAAGACACCAATGAGTTCTTCTTTGACAGGAACCCGTGTGCGTTCGGTATGATCGTCAGCTTCTTGGCGGCGGGGAAGCTGCGGCTGCTGCGGGAGACGTGCGCCTTGTCCTTCCAGGATGAGCTGATGTACTGGGGCATCGAGGAGTCCAACCTGGAGCGCTGCTGCCTGAGGAGGCTCTTCCAGAAGCTGGAGGACCTGGAGGAGATGAAGAAGGAGGAGGAGGCGCAGAGAACCCGGGAGACCATCTGCGTGCTGGAGGACCACTCCAGGGTGGGTCAGTGCATGAGCAAGCTGCGGGACATGGTGGAGAACCCGCAGTCCGGCCTGCCCGGGAAGGTGTTCGCCTGTCTGTCCATCTTATTTGTGGCCACCACCGCCATCAACCTGTGTATCAGCACCATGCCGGACCTCCGCGCCGAGGAAGACCGGGTGAGTCCGAGAGGATAGGGTGACAGATATCTGACCAATGTCTGTCCAATCACATCTGCAAATGCTGCTCATCATGATTGTAGTGGGTGTGCGGGGCTAGGAGAGGCGCAGACCGTCCGAGGTGTGCGGGGCTAGGAGAGGCGCAGACAGTCCGAGGTGTGCGGGGCTAGGAGAGGCGCAGACCGTCCGAGGTGTGCGGGGCTAGGAGAGGCGCAGACAGTCCGAGGTGTGCGGGGCTAGGAGAGGCGCAGACCGTTCGAGGTGTGCGGGGCTAGGAGAGGCGCAGACCGCCCGAGGTGTGCGGGGCTAGGAGAGGCGCAGACCGTCCGAGGTGTGCGGGGCTAGGAGAGGCGCAGACCGTCCGAGGTGTGCGGGGCTAGGAGAGGCGCAGACCGTCCGAGGTGTGCGGGGCTAGGAGAGGTGCAGACCGTCCGAGGTGTGCGGGGCTAGGAGAGGCGCAGACCGTCCGAGGTGTGCGGGGCTAGGAGAGGCGCAGACCGTCCGAGGTGTGCGGGGCTAGGAGAGGCGCAGACCGTCCGAGGTGTGCGGGGCTAGGAGAGGCGCAGACCGTTCGAGGTGTGCGGGGCTAGGAGAGGCGCAGACCGCCCGAGGTGTGCGGGGCTAGGAGAGGCGCAGACCGTCCGAGGTGTGCGGGGCTAGGAGAGGCGCAGACCGTCCGAGGTGTGCGGGGCTAGGAGAGGCGCAGACCGTCCGAGGTGTGCGGGGCTAGGAGAGGCGCAGACTGTCCGAGGTGTGCGGGGCTAGGAGAGGCGCAGACTATCCGAGGTGTGCGGGGCTAGGAGAGGCGCAGACCGTCCGAGGTGTGCGGGGCTAGGAGAGGCGCAGACCGTCCGAGGTGTGCGGGGCTAGGAGAGGCGCAGACCGTCCGAGGTGTGCGGGGCTAGGAGAGGCGCAGACCGTCCGAGGTGTGCGGGGCTAGGAGAGGTCTATCACCCATTACCATTCCTTACGGTTTTCCAGTGTCTGTAATTGTTGGAGAACATGACAGATTAGGAGGTGACCCCATTATAAGGGTATCAGACACCTGGCGGCTGCGCTCTACACTATACGCTCGTCCTGCGGCGCTCAGCGCTTTATATCAGGAGATAACGGAGAAGCTCAGATCCGAACTCTCAGCCTGCCGACCACAGCGAGACAATAATAAAGAGTCCACTAGGGGGCAGCCACGGCAATGTAAACTGCTGCACGTGGCACATATAAGCGGTGTATCTAATCCTATCCTCTGTGATACAGTCTGTTGAGCTGTGTATCTAATCCTGTCCTGTGTGATACTGTCTGCTGAGCTGTGTATCTAATCCTATCCTGTGTGATACTGTCTGCTGAGCTGTGTATCTAATCCTATCCTGTGTGATACAGTCTGCTGAGCTGTGTATCTAATCCTATCCTGTGTGATACTGTCTGCTGAGCTGTGTATCTAATCCTATCCTGTGTGATACTGCCTGCTGAGCTGTGTATCTAATCCTATCCTGTGTGATACTGTCTGCTGAGCTGTGTATCTAATCCTGTCCTGTGTGATACTGTCTGCTGAGCCGTGTATCTAATCCTATCCTGTGTGATACTGTCTGCTGAGCCGTGTATCTAATCCTCTCCTGTGTGATACTGACTGCTGAGCTGTGTATCTAATCCTGTCCTGTGTGATACTGTCTGCTGAGCTGTGTATCTAATCCTGTCCTGTGTGATACTGTCTGCTGAGCTGTGTATCTAATCCTGTCCTGTGTGATACAGTCTGCTGAGCTGTGTATCTAATCCTATCCTGTGTGATACTGTCTGCTGAGCTGTGTATCTAATCCTATCCTGTGTGATACTGTCTGCTGAGCTGTGTATCTAATCCTGTCCTGTGTGATACTGTCTGCTGAGCTGTGTATCTAATCCTCTCCTGTGTGATACTGTCTGCTGAGCTGTGTATCTAATCCTGTCCTGTGTGATACTGTCTGCTGAGCTGTGTATCTAATCCTGTCCTGTGTGATACTGTCTGCTGAGCTGTGTATCTAATCCTATCCTGTGTGATACTGTCTGCTGAGCTGTGTATCTAATCCTATCCTGTGTGATACTGCCTGCTGAGCTGTGTATCTAATCCTATCCTGTGTGATACTGTCTGCTGAGCTGTGTATCTAATCCTGTCCTGTGTAATACTGTCTGCTGAGCCGTGTATCTAATCCTATCCTGTGTGATACTGTCTGCTGAGCCGTGTATCTAATCCTGTCCTGTGTGATACTGTCTGCTGAGCTGTGTATCTAATCCTATCCTGTGTGATACTGTCTGCTGAGCTGTGTATCTAATCCTATCCTGTGTGATACTGTCTGCTGAGCTGTGTATCTAATCCTCTCCTGTGTGATACTGTCTGCTGAGCTGTGTATCTAATCCTATCCTGTGTGATACTGTCTGCTGAGCCGTGTATCTAATCCTCTCCTGTGTGATACTATCTGCTGAGCTCCTGTATCTAATCCTCTCCTGTGTGATACTGTCTGCTGAGCTGTGTATCTAATCCTGTCCTGTGTGATACTGTCTGCTGAGCCGTGTATCTAATCCTATCCTGTGTGATACTGTCTGCTGAGCTGTGTATCTAATCCTGTCCTGTGTGATACTGTCTGCTGAGCTGTGTATCTAATCCTCTCCTATGTGATACAGTCTGCTGAGCTGTGTATCTAATCCTATCCTGTGTGATACTGTCTGCTGAGCGGTGTATCTAATCCTCTCCTGTGTGATACTCTCTGCTGAGCTGTGTATCTAATCCTGTCCTGTGTGATACTGTCTGCTGAGCCGTGTATCTAATCCTCTCCTGTGTGATACTGCCTGCTGAGCTGTGTATCTAATCCTCTCCTGTGTGATACTGCCTGCTGAGCCGTGTATCTAATCCTATCCTGTGTGATACTGACTGCTGAGCCGTGTATCTAATCCTGTCCTGTGTGATACTGTCTGCTGAGCCGTGTATCTAATCCTCTCCTGTGTGATACTGACTGCTGAGCTGTGTATCTAATCCTCTCCTGTGTGATACTGACTGCTGAGCTGTGTATCTAATCCTGTCCTGTGTGATACTGCCTGCTGAGCCGTGTATCTAATCCTGTCCTGTGTGATACAGTCTGCTGAGCCGTGTATCTAATCCTATCCTGTGTGATACTGTCTGCTGAGCTGTGTATCTAATCCTCTCCTGTGTGATACTGTCTGCTGAGCTGTGTATCTAATCCTATCCTGTGTGATACTGTCTGCTGAGCTGTGTATCTAATCCTCTCCTGTGTGATACTGTCTGCTGAGCTGTGTATCTAATCCTATCCTGTGTGATACTGTCTGCTGAGCCGTGTATCTAATCCTCTCCTGTGTGATACTGTCTGCTGATTCTCTGTATCTAATCCTATCCTGTGTGATACTGACTGCTGAGCTGTGTATCTAATCCTCTCCTGTGTGATACTCTCTGCTGAGCTGTGTATCTAATCCTCTCCTGTGTGATACTCTCTGCTGAGCTGTGTATCTAATCCTGTCCTGTGTGATACTGTCTGCTGAGCCGTGTATCTAATCCTCTCCTGTGTGATACTGTCTGCTGAGCTGTGTATCTAATCCTCTCCTGTGTGATACTGCCTGCTGAGCTGTGTATCTAATCCTATCCTGTGTGATACTGTCTGCTGAGCTGTGTATCTAATCCTCTCCTGTGTGATACTGCCTGCTGAGCTGTGTATCTAATCCTCTCCTGTGTGATACTGACTGCTGATTCTCTGTATCTAATCAGCTGACTGCCCCAGCCTTTTGCCTAGATACCCTGGGCAACGTCTAGTGACTCGTTGGCGCCCCCTGGCATCCAGTCACCCCTCCCCCATGTGATGTCACCCTATATGGCGGACGCTCCGCTCCTTTGTCCCTGGCGGTATCGGCTCCAGAACCCATAGTAATGGGCCGACGCCGCTCAGAATACCGATGACGCCCGGCGCTGATCCTGCTACGTTATGGGGCTCAGCGAGGAGCAGAAGCTAAAGATAGAAAGAACATTCCTCCATCTCACAAGACGTCGGCTCCGCACAATGATTCATTTATGAGACACGGGAACGGCCATCTGTAATAGGGAGCTCACCCACTGTGCACACAGCAGCAGCACAGAGGATTTCAGGAGAGGACTGCGCTGATCTTGTGGAGGTGACAGGATGAGAGTTACATAGTGGAAGGAGCAGGATCCCAGCAGCACAGAGTATTTCAGGAGAGGAGTGTGCTGATCTCGTGGAGGTCACAGACTGAGAGTTAGATAGTGGAAGGAGCAGGATCCCAGCAGCACAGAGTATTTCAGGAGAGGAGTGAGCTGATCTTGTAGAGGTGTCAGGATGAGATTTACATAGTGGAAGGAGCAGGATCCCCAGCAGCACAGAGGATTTCAGGAGAGGACTGCGTTGATCTTGTGGAGGTCACAGGATGAGAGTTACATAGTGGAAGGAGCAGGGTCCCAGCAGCACAGAGGATTTCAGGAGAGGAGTGTGCTGATCTTGTAGAGGTGTCAGGATGAAAGTTACATAGTGGAAGGAGCAGGATCCCCAGCAGCACAGAGGATTTCAGAAGAGGAGTGTGCTGATCTTGTGGAGGTCACAGGATGAGATTTACATAGTGGAAGGAGCAGGGTCCCAGCAGCACAGAGGGTTTCAGGAGAGGAGAGTGCTGATCTTGTGGAGGTCACAGGATGAGATTTACATAGTGGAAGGAGCAGGGTCCCAGCAGCACAGAGAGTTTCAGGAGAGGAGTGTGCTGATCTTGTGGAGGTGACAGGATGAGAGTTACATAGTGGAAGGAGCAGGATCCCCAGCAGCACAGAGGATTTCAGGAGAGGACTGCGTTGATCTTGTGGAGGTCACAGGATGAGAGTTACATAGTGGAAGGAGCAGGGTCCCCAGCAGCACAGAGGATTTCAGGAGAATCTACCATACACAGTGCTTACTGTGTGACACTTAGACCTGGTGTGTGACCCCCATCACTAGCCCCGGGCGCCCAACATTACACCGCTGCCCCGGCTGACAGGTCCGGTTGCCGCCGGCGGTATCCGTCTGGCTTCGTATTCGCCTTACGTCTTAATGAATTGGTCTGCCGATTACTCAGCGCTCGCAGCTCTCAGGATCTGGAAATTGATTTCTTGCTGCTCATCGGCCTCTGAACACATTTGTCCTGAATATTTCATGTGTCTGACTGCGGCCGCTGCGAGCCCCCCCCCCCCCCCCCCCCCCAACACTCATCATCTCCCTCCTGTGGAACTACAAGTCTCATCATGTAGAAGAAGACCCCCAGCATCTGTACAGACATGGGGTGGTTTATAATGGTCTCCTCCTGCCTTCTGGAGCTTGTGGTTCTGCAGCAGTCGGTGACCGGAGCAGGAGGGCACCGCGGGGGAGGCGACGCAGGTCACTGCTGGGATCTGTTGTACTCACGGGGTCAGGGCTAAAGCGTCTGCCCCTGCGATCCCCATTATTCAGGTCACATATAGATGTAATAACGGGGTCCGACTAAGCACCACAAAACCTCAGACAGATCCTCTGAAATCCTCTGTGCTGCTGAGTAGCCTGCTCCTTCTCCTGTCACTCCCTGCTCCGTTCATATTACCTGAAACATCTTCCCCTCCCTTACTGAACATGATGGGAGTTGCTGTTCTTAGTGCGGTTCCATTTACATCTTGAGGGAAGAGATCGCGTGTCCCAGTGACACCAGTGATACTGATCACTGGGGATCGGGTTCCAGGAACAACGCAAAGGTCCGATGGCACAGCAAGTCTCCTGGACATGCATCCTGCCTCTGGAAACCGCTACTGACACCCAAGACGTCGGCCGTCAGTATCAGATGGGTGGGGGTCCGACTATTGCCACCTCACTGATCAGCTGTTTAAAGGGGCCGTAGCACTGTATGCCAAGCACGGCGCCACACATTGCATAGTGGTCATGGCTGGTATTGCAGCTCAGTCCCATTCACATTTCCAGGTGCCCCCACTTCAGCTGTACTATGGGGGGAGCAGACTGGACATTCCTGACCCTGAGAGGGAATCTGGTGACCCCGGGCCTAACTCCAGGGCGCTATCTTACACCGACCCATCTGCTAAAATCTTGTACTGAACGTCTCCAGTGCTGGATCTAATCCATGCACAGCGCACCGGTGAGATCTGATCATATCTTACACTCCAGTCACAACCAGAGCTGCACTCACGGCACACGCATCCACACATAGCCATGCTATGACTGAGAGGATTTCCACTCCTTGCTTGTGCCGCCTCCTTGTTCTAATGAAGAGATTTCGCCTCAATGTGACAGCGAGTGATAAATGGCCTCCCGTGTCCCAAACTTCTTAATCAGCGCATCCAAAAATAACCGCGCGGTATGCTCAGACACTGCTGACATGTTACCTCACCTGCTCCAGACCCACCAGACACAGCCCTCCTCATCCTCTTGCTCCTCATCCTTCTCTCCATTATCATCATCATCATCCTCCTGCTCATCTTCCTCATCCTGCTCGATCCTCACCCTCCTCTCCATGCCCCATCCTCATCATCCTCCCGATGCCCTTCCTGATAGACCCTCACCCTCTCTCAGGCTCCTTATCCTAATCATCGTCCTGGTCCTCATTATCCTCCAGCTCCTCTTTCTGAGCGACCCTTACCCCCCTCATCATCCTCCTGATCCTCATCTTTCTCCTCTCCATCATCCTTATTCTCACCCTCCACTCCTCATCATCATCATCATCATCATCATCATCATCATTGTCCTGCTCCTCGTCCCTTCTCTTCCTGATTGATCTTTACCCACCTCTCAGGCTCCTTATCCTCCTCATCCTGTTAGATCCTCACTCCCCTCTCAGGCTCCTTATCCTCATCGTCCTCCTGCTCTTCATCTTCCTCATCTTGGTTAATCCTCACCCTCCTCTCCATGCTTCTTATCCTCCTGCTCCTCATCCACCTGTTGATGAATGATCATCCTCTCACCCTCCTCATGATCATCATCCTCCTGCTTTTCATCTTCTTGATCAATCCTCACCCTGCTCTTCCTGGTTGATCCTCACTCTCCTCTCAGGCTCCTTATCCTCATCATGCTCCTGCTCCTCATCTTCCTCGATCCTCACCCTCCTCTCCATGCTCCTCATCCTCCTCCTGCTCCTCATCCTCCTGTTCCTGAATAAACCTCATCCTCCTCTCATGATCATCATCCTCCTGCTCCTCATCTTCCTCGATCCTCATCCTCCTCCTGCTCCTCATCCTTCTGTTCCTGAATAAACCTCACCCTCCTCTCATGCTCCTCATGATCATCATCCTCCTGCTCCTCATCTTCCTCGATCCTCACCCTCCTCTCCATGCTCCTCATCCTCCTGTTCCTGAATGAACCTCACCCTCCTCTCATGCTCCTCATGATCATCATCCTCCTGCTCCTCATCTTCCTCGATCCTCACCCTCCTCTCCATGCCCCTCATCCTCCTGTTCCTGAATGAACCTCACCCTCCTCTCATGCACCTCATGATCATCATCCTCCTGCTCCTCATCTTCCTTGATCCTCACCTTCCTCTCTATGCTCCTCATCCTCCTGTTCCTGAATGAACCTCACCCTCCTCTCATGCACCTCATGATCATCATCCTCCTGCTCCTCATCTTCCTTGATCCTCACCTTCCTCTCCATGCTCCTTATCCTCCTCCTGCTCCTCATCCTTCTGTTCCTGAATAATCCTCACCCTCCTCTCATGCTCCTCATGATTGTCATCCTCCTGCTCCTCATTTTTTTTTGATCCTCACCCTCCTCTCCATGCTCCTCATCCTCCTCCTCATCCTCCTGTTCCTGAAAAAACCTCACCCTCCTCTCATGCTCCTCATGATCATCATCCTCCTGCTCCTCATCTTCCTCGATCCTCACCCTCCTCTCCATGCTCCTCATCCTCCTGTTCCTGAATGAACCTCATCCTCCACTCATGCACCTCATGATCATCATCCTCCTGCTTCTCATTTTCTTTGATCCTCACCCTCCTCTCCATGCTCCTCATTCTCCTCCTGCTCCTCATCTTCCTGGTCGATCCTCACCCTCCTCTCCTTGTCATCACTGTCCCTGTTTTTAGGGATAAAGATAAAGGGGTTCAGTAAAGTCTATGTTATGTCTTCACCACGTGACTCAGGGATGACTCCTGGCCCAGCCATTATAACGTCAGCAGTGAATGGAGTTGCCCTTTAAGCCCCATACTGACGTGTCTTCTGTTTCTCCTGGCAGGGTGAATGTTCTCAGAAATGCTACAACATCTTCATCATCGAGACGGTCTGCGTGGCCTGGTTCTCTCTCGAGTTCTTCTTGAGATTTGTTCAAGCCAAGAGCAAGTGGCAGTTCTTCAGGGGTCCCCTGAACATCATTGATGTCTTGGCCATCTTGCCGTATTACGTTTCCCTCCTCGTGGAGGACGAGCAGAAGACCATTGAGAAGCCGGGCAGCAACTCGTACCTGGAGAAGATCGGTCTTGTGCTGCGGGTCTTGCGGGCCTTGAGGATACTGTACGTTATGCGGCTGGCCCGACACTCGCTGGGCCTGCAGACGCTGGGGCTGACGGTGCGCCGCTGCACCCGCGAGTTCGGCCTGCTCCTGCTCTTCCTCTGCGTGGCCGTCACGCTATTCGCTCCTCTCGTCCACCTGGCGGAAAATGAAATGGGCCGGTGCCAGGAATTTACCAGCGTCCCTGCGTCCTACTGGTGGGCCATCATCTCCATGACGACGGTGGGCTATGGCGACATGGTGCCCAGAAGTATCCCCGGTCAGGTGGTGGCCCTGAGCAGCATCCTGAGCGGCATCTTAATCATGGCCTTCCCCGCCACCTCCATCTTCCACATGTTCTCGCACTCGTACGCTGAGCTGAAGCGAGACCAGGAGAGACACCACAGTCGTCTTGTGAGGACCAAGGACGCCAACCAGTCGGGCGAGAGCGACACCTTCAACGACACGGACAGCCTCGTCTCCGAGGACACCTACAGGTACTTCTATACCGGCAAGTAGGTGACACCCCCAGACTTCCAGGACAAGCCATGCGCCCCCAATACTGGCCGGTGACCAGCAGGTAAAGCGTTAACCCCAGAGGTGACGTCTGACTATAAACTCCAGAGACGAGCGGCGCCTGATGTAATAATGACCAGAAATAAAAAGCCATACCTCACTGTCTGGTGTCACCGCTGATCGAGGAGAACCCCAAAAACGTCACAGAAAATCTGCATTTAGAATCTTCTCTCCAGAGCTGCGGTGTAAAGCATGGGGGTTACAGCAGCCACCTAAACCATTACACAGGAGATAGATCACCTCAAATTCCAATAGATAATGTAGTATATAAGAAATCAATGATCACAGCTATGTCGTAGTGGAGCAGAGCTGCAGTGTAAAGCATAAAAAAACTATCAGAGCAGCCCCCGAACCCCTGATGAGACAGGAAGTGGACTTCCCCTTAGTTGCATTGTCTATGGTAGTCTAAAGTAACTGATGGAGTAGAGCTGCAGTGTAAAGCATGAAACCCTGTGATATTCCATGTAACATACAGTCTGACCATGAACGGGAAGAAGGGCCCCCCCTGTCCTTGTGCTGAATCCTGTAGCTGCCCCCTCCCCCCATCACATTGGAATCTTATTGATGGCAATCACAGATGCCGCTCATCGCCGCCCCTTATCACTTCGCTCGTCAGGCTAGATCTACAGATACTTATCACAAAGAGAGAACCCGCGGCGAGACGATTACAGCGTGAAGAGCGGCCATGATCACAAAGAGAAGAGAGTCACAGACAAAGCCTGAGAGCCAGGCCGGTAATCCGGAAGCCCTGCTAATCCAGAAAGTGTCAAAGGGTTAAATCCTCTGCCACCTCCAGACGAAGGGCTCATGCACACGACCATTGGCTCCACAAAACACGGATACCGGCCACGTGCGTTCTGTGGAACAGCCGGCCCCTGATAGAACAGTCCTGTCCTCCGTGATGCAGACAAGAATGGGACATGTTCTATATCTTTGCGGATGGCACGGAACAAGTGTGCGGATGTGGCATCCGAGCCGCGAAAAAGGGGGACAGGATGCAGACAAAAAATATGTTCATGTGCATGAGCCCAAAGCCTCATCCTTACTGCTCCTGTGCGGTCTCTTCCTCCTGTGTGGTCTCTTCCTCCTGTGCGGTCTCTTCCTCCCGTGCAGTCTCTTCCTCCCGTGCAGTCTCTTCCTCCTGTGCAGTCTCTCTTAGGCCCCTTTCACACGGGCGAGTATTCCGCGCGGGTGCGATGCACGACATGAACGCATTGCACCCGCACTGAATCCGGACCCATTCACTTCTATGGGGCTGTTCACATGAGCGGTGATTTTCACGCACCACTTGTGCGTTGCGTGAAAATCGCAGCATGCTCTATATTGTGCGTTTTTCACGTAACACAGGCCCCATAGAAGTGAATGGTGTGCGTGAAAATCGCAAGCATCTGCAAGCAAGTGAGGATGCGGTGCGATTTTCACGCACGGTTGCTAGGAGACGATCGGGATGGAGACCCGATCATTATTATTTTCCCTTATAACATGGTTATGAGGAAAAATAATAGCATTCCTAATACAGAATGCAAAGTAAAATAGCGCTGGAGGGGTTAAAAAAAATAAGATAACTCACCTTAATCCACTTGTTCGCGCAGCCGGCATCTCTTCTGTCTTCATCTTAGCTGTGCGCAGGAAAAGGACCTTTGATGATGTCACTCCGGTCATCACATGATCCATCACATGATATTTTTCCATGGTGATGGATCATGTGATGGACCATGTGATGAGCGCAGTGACATCATCAAAGGTCCTATTCCTCAAAGAAGAAGACAGAAGAGATGCCGGCTGCGCGAACAAGTGGATTAAGGTGAGTTATCTTATTTTTTTTTAACCCCTCCAGCGCTATTGTGCTATACATTCTGTATTCACCATGTTATAAGGGAAAATAATACAATCTACACAACACCGAACCCAAACAAGAATTCTGTGAGGAAGTCCGGGTTCGGGTTTGGGTACCAAATATGCCGATTTTTCTCACACACGTGCAAAACGCATTACAATGTTTTGCACCCGCTCGGAAAAAACGCAAACATGGAACGCAATCGCTGTGAAAACTGTCTTGTTTTAGTGTCAAAATCACACTATTTTCCCTGAACGGATCCGGCCCCAATCCGCAACGCCCGTGTGAAAGGGGCCTTAGAGTTGCCACCATTCCCAACAAAAAAATACCGGCCAAGTTAAGCCACACCCCAAAAGGGGGGGTTGGGGGCGGGGCATAATACTGGCTGTTATTTGACACCAATGCTTAGATCCTTTTCAGTGTTTCACCCTTTTTTTTTCTTTTTTTTTAAAGCAAATTTTTCACCTGTTTTATTTTGGACTGTCGTCTGCAGTAACACATGAGTAGTCCTGCAGATACGGAGTCCGGACTGCTGTGCTGTGGGAACATAAACGGGAGGACTGAGCGCACGCACAGCAGTGCTGACAATGGATTTCACTGCAGCTCTAAGCGCTGACAGCGGGGGCGGGGAGTGAGCTGGACCCCTCCATGTCTGCAGGACGACTCATGCATTACTGACAGAGGTCACAACGGAAGCGCTCATTAGTAATAGTGGCAAGTGCAGATCGGAAAATACCGGCACCGACAGGGGCACTGAATTACCGGCCAAGTGGCAACCCCTATGTAATCTCTGGGTGTGGTTTCTTCCTCCCGTGCAGTCTCTGGGCGTGGTTTCTTCCTCCCGTGCAGTCTGTTCCCCCCGTGCAGTCTCTGGGCATGGTCTCTTCCTCCCGTGCAGTCTGTGCCCCCCGTGCAGTCTCTGGGCGTGGTCTCTTCCTCCTGTGCAGTCTCTGGGCGTGGTTTCTTCCTCCCGTGCAGTCTGTTCCCCCCGTGCAGTCTCTGGGCATGGTCTCTTCCTCCTGTGCAGTCTCTGGGCATGGTCTCTTCCTCCCGTGCAGTCTCTGGGCGTGGTTTCTTCCTCCCGTGCAGTCTGTTCCCCCCGTGCAGTCTCTCGGCATGGTCTCTTCCTCCCGTGCAGTCTGTTCCCCCCGTGCAGTCTCTGGGCATGGTCTCTTCCTCCCGTGCAGTCTCTGGGCGTGGTTTCTTCCTCCCGTGCAGTCTGCTCCCCCCGTGCAGTCTCTGGGCATGGTCTCTTCCTCCCGTGCAGTCTCTGGGCATGGTCTCTTCCTCCCGTGCAGTCTCTTTTGCAGCGTGCCGGTCCGCAGGGGAGAACACGCGAGGTTCACGGTGGGCCGACGGGTGCAACAGTTCGTCGGTTACTCACGGTTAGCGGACGCCTTCCTGGGCCGGCAGTGAAGGGGAGAACAGCGCTGGATTCTCCGGGGCACCCTCTATTACAGGGGACACCGGCCAGGGGGTGATCGAGGTGCCCCTGATGGTGATTGGGTCTCTGAGGGCTTGTGCGGCTGGGCCCCTGACTTAGGTAATGCCATGACGCCAGCACCTTGATGGTGCAAAATGATGAGAGTGGTTGTAGTATAGAGATAGAAGAATGAGGCAGGGATTGAATCCAACTCAGAACTTTACTGTAACCAGGATCCTGACAGCAATTTACATCCAGTAATAAAACCGTCTCTGATAAACATGCAGGTTGGATGTGGTGAATCCCAGTAACAGGCCGTGCTGGTGGTTATGTCTCAGGCTATAGTGGGAGGTTGTGTTCTCACTGGTATTTAGTCCTGAATCTGGTCCTTGTTCTCCAGCTTGTTAATGGTGAGGCTGCCGGGAGCTAATAGAGCCTTCACCTTAACTCCAAAGGTCCTTAAAGCCTGGAAAAATGGCTGTTGTCCTCTGTGTCTCTATCTACTTCTTCTCACTTGAACTGACTCACACTAACACAGCGAGCAGCTGCACTCACTGCTTCCACTCCTCCTCTACCACTGCTAGGCCTGAACTGAGCTATATATGTAGTGGTGCTACCCCATCTAGTGGTGGAATGTGTGTAGTGCACCTGACAGCCTGGTAACAGGGATTCCACACAAGAATGAAATACAGCATGATACAACGTATGACATAACAAGCTTTTGCAGTGCCCACGTACACTAGTGGGATGCTGCATACCCCCCTTGCTTAACATGTGTCGGCCTCGACACATTCTTGACAAAGTCTCCTGAAAGATATAAAGGGGAAAGCAGGCAGGCATAAAAACAGTACCGTAACCCCCTTCTTGTATTCTCTTCTTTTAGCTGCAAGAGAAATAGGTTAGGCACAGATATAAATATATTCAGGAACATTAAAATACATTAAAGCATAATATAAGTGACAAAGGGGCCGTGGTTTTCTCTCAAGACTGGTGATCTGGGGCGCAGACCTGGCACATCGAACAATAAGAACCGGGATAGTCCATAGTAAAATCCAACAATAGATCTTACAGGAGGCTCACAGGGCATGAGTCCGTTCCCTGAGCAAAATGTCAATAGTGGAACATCACGGAGGCTCAGGTACGTTAAAGTCTATCTCCGGGCACAGGGCTTAAACGTTGCAACAACAGGTAGAAGCAGTTTTTTATAGAGTCCTTAGGGTAAGGCAAAACAATCAAAGTAATAAGTCTCTCTCCCGACTCTGTAGCTTCAACTTGTAATAAAATGGAATTACTGTTGAACAGGTAGGGCTGGAAGTCTTCTTTTCGGCTGCGGCTCCAGAAATTCTCTGTAACGGGCAGGCGGTTGTCCCTTAGTTGTCCGGTCGGATCTCTGAAGTGGTAGTGACTCCATAGACGTTTGAAACCTGGGTACATCAGGGGTTTCTAAGGATCAGCCATGAGGTAGTTCTTCTGGCTGAAGTGAAACTGTATCTGCCTTTGCGGTCACAGGAATGTTAAGCCACGGCATAAGGAACCACTGTAGAGGATCTGATTCTAGTAACAGTTCCCCAATTGTCTGCATTGGGTCTTCTAGATCAGCTGGTTTTTCAGGCACTTGTGCTGTTGATGGAATTTCTTCTTGAACAGCTCTTTTTAAACACAACTTGAGACGGTTGCGATGCACTATTTGTGGGGCTCTGTTTTCCTTAGTGACTTCATAGACATAGGAATAGCTGTGATGAGGTGGGGTTCTCTTTCCCATTTGCTATCCAGCTTGCTAGTGCAATGGTTATTTCTCAGCCACACAATTACCAATACCAATTTCTAAAGGTTCTGCTTTAGCAGACTGATTATAGTCGTTGTGTTGTTTGTTGCGTGCATTTGCCATACGGACTTGGACAATCTCTTGGGCATAGGCGTTTTTGATGTTCACTCACCCAATCAGTTTGAGGTAGAGGATTAATTGAATCTGGAACTTGCACATCCAGGGTGTGATCTGCAGGTAACTTTCCTTGACGGCCAAACATAAGGTAATACGCGGTATATTCAGTAGAACAATGGATGGTATTGTTGTAAGTATACATCAATTGAGGTAGTAAAGTTGGCCACTCGGTTCTCTCAGCAGGTTGTACAGCCCTCAACATTTCAATCAAAGTTGATACATTTTTTTCACAAAGTCCGTTACCTTGCGGATGATAATCTGTTGTTCTGATCTTCTGACAATTATGAAGTGAACACAGTTCATGGAATTGTTGGTATTCGAAGGCAGATCCTTGAACTGTAAGAATCTTTTCAGGGCTTCCATAGGGAATCAGGAAATTCTTCCAGAAAACATTTGCGGTGGTTTTGGAGGTCAAGTCTTTGTGATCAATTTTTGTCATGGCGTAGCTATACCCTGAGCGACTTGATTAATGGCCACTATTTCTAGAGGGGTTTTGCTTACAATGGGATGCAATGGTGCTCTTTGTTCATGTCTTTCGCTTCTTCCAATGGCACAAGTAGAACATTCTCAACACCAATTTTCAATATCTCCTCTCATTCCAATCCAATAAGATCTGTGAATAGTAGCCTCAGTTTTTTGTACACCAAAGTGTCCGGATCTATCGTGGTACATTTCAAGGATGATTCTGGCATCTCGGCGTGGTATTAGGAGATGGTACAGCCGATCATTGGTGATTGGATCTAGGGTTCTTCTTAACATTAGTCCCTTTTGCATGAAGAGTTGCCTTCAGTGTCTCTATAGCTTGAGTAACTCTGGGTCTGCATTTCTCCTGCGGATTCTTTCTGGTGTTCTTCCACTAGTAAAGAAATCTTGTAGTTCACCTAAGACTCTGCTTTCTGATTGCAACTTGATCAAACTTTCTTTTTCAACTTGGGATTTTGGATCTGTCTGTCGTTGGAAGTGGAAGACTTCTTTACCTTTGACGGTGAAGACATCTTGTTGGGCAAAATGTCGGTAAAAGGCAGGCATCTCTACTTCTTCCCATACGTCTCTCTGTTCAGTAGAATCTTCTCTGGTGGGCAGGTGAGATGAAGCATCCACATTTTCATTTGACTTGCCTGTTCTGTACTTGATGGTGAAATTGTAGTTGGCAAGAAGTGAGGCCCATCTTTGTTCTAAGGCTCCTAACTTGGCTGTGTTGAGATGCGCCAGTGGGTTGTTAGCAGTGTAGGCCACAAATGGGGTTGCTGCGAGGTAGTCTTTAAATTTTTCAGTGACGGCCCACACAAGTGCTAGGAATTGTAATTTGAAGGAACTGTAATTCTGGTCATTATTCTTGGCACCTCTAAGAGATCTGCTAGCATAAGCAATTACTCTCTCTTTACCTTCTTGCACTTGAGACAGGACAGCTCCCAGGCCTCTCTGACTGGCATCAGTGTAGAGATGGAATGGCTGTTTATAATCTGGATAGCCCAAGATAGGTGGTTTTGGTAACTTCTTCTTCACGAGTTGGAAAGCGATATCTCTTTCATTCTATTCAATTGGTATCTGGGACTTTTGGTATTTCTTAGGATGTCCTCTCAGGAGTTCTTGTATCGGTTCAGCATTCTGGGCGAAGTGAGGGATGAAACATCTGTAGTATCCTGCAAAACTAAGAAAACTTCTCACCTCTTTTACGGTGATAGGAGTAGGCCAATGTCACTACCAGAGCTTTGAGACGTTCTCACAGCTCTGTTTCTCCACCCCTGTGATGATGTCACTACTAGAGTTTGGAGGAGTTCCCTCTGCCCTGTTTCTCCGCCCCTGTGATGAGGTCTTTACTTTCTGTTTCCTTCCTCCCAGCTGTCCCTCCTGTGTTTGATTTCGCTGCCTTTAAATCACCCCTCCTCCTTTGTAGAGGTGCGGATTATACTTTTCATTTGAGCTGTATCTCTCGCTTGAGTATCTTCACCTGTGTGATATATTTTCACTGGATCTGTGTTCTGCTGAAGCAAGTACTTCGGATATTGTCTGCTGACTTTGGATCTGCTGCTGCAGCTCCTTCAGTTAAGTGTTCAGACATTGTGTGTTTCTTTGCTGACTGGATCCAAGGCGACCCCGGTTCCGTCCACATACTGAGCAGGGCACCGGTGGCCGTGCCCCTTCCACTATTGTAGGGGTTTCAGTGGTCATCAGCCTTAGGTACGCGGGCATGTCTCGATCCACCATCTGGATCTGGACATGTGCATAGCAGCTTAGGGAGAGCTTTTAGGGTCTGACAGGGGTCACCCTTTATCCTCCCTAGTTTGGGTCCGGTCAGTTGCTATTCACTGTGTAGGCTCTTGTTGCTCACTTACAGCCGTGACAGCCAATTCTGGACTGACGCTATCTTTTCTGGGTCTGGCCACCTTCAGAAACGACAACATGTCCCAGGTACTTGACTTCTGACTTTAGTAGATAGCACTTAGATGGTTTGATCTTTAGACCATGCTTAATGAGAACTTGGAAAACTTCTGCAAGATGTTTTAAGTGGTCTTCATAGGATTTTGAATAGATGATTACATCATTCAGGTATAGCAGGACAGTTTCAAAATTTGTGTGGCCTAAACATCGTTCCTTTAGTCTTTGGAAAGTCCTAGGGGCATTTCAAAGTCTAAAGGGAATGTAGTTAAATTCAAATAGGCCCATAAGGGTAGTACCTGCCAGTACCCACTGGTTAAATCCAGGGTAGAAAAGTAGGCTGAGGATCCTAATGCTGTCAGGGACTCCTCGATTCTTGGTAAAGGATAGGCATCCTTGTGGGTGATTTGGTTAATCTTCCTATAGTCCACACAGAATCGAATGTTACCATCTTTCTTTCGGACAAGGACCAGAGGTGCAGCCCATGGACTATGGCTGTCTTGGATGATGTTTGAATCTTTCATTTCTTGGATCATCTGTTTCACAGATTGGTACATTGTCGGTGGTATAGGCCGGTACCTTTCCTTGATTGGGGGGTGTGAACCGGTAGAGATGGTGTTCTTGATTACACTGACATCACCATAATCGGTAGGGTGTTTACTGAAGGCATGATGATGCTCTTGCACAACTTTAAAAACTCCTTCAATTTGTTCCTCAGGTGTAGAGGTATCTCCCACGTTGAGTTCTTTCCACCATAATGTATCTGGAGTATGGTTTTGTAGATTTAGCTTCTGAGCAGACTGTTCAGTGATGGCTGCAGGTACACTGATAACATCTTGGAAAGTGACTTGTAGCAACTGAGCCACCGGGCAATGCTTGTTCAAAGTTATACTGTTATCACTTAAATTCAGAAGACGAATAGGCACTTTACCTTGAGATACAGTCACTAGGCTTCTTGCAGCTCGGACTAAAGGATGGTCTTCTAGGGTGATGGGTTCTACCAAGGCATGGTAGTCTTGACCTTGGATCCCAAGAGCAGCTCGGCACCACAGGAGTGTTTCAGTATTTGGTTTAAGGATTATTGGTTGGTTACCTCGGATGCGGGCACAGCAAATCTCTCCTTTCTCATTGGCAAATTTCTGTTGCGCACTTAACACACGGATAGTCTGTTGTATCGTCTTTTTAGAGGCAGGCGCGGCGGTAGGCATAGATTCGTGCAAAGCTTCAAGCATTTCAGCATAACAGTTCCTAAGGACGTTCATTCCTAGGACTACCGGAGGGTTGTTGTCCTCTCTGACCTGTACAACAATGATACCTTGTTGGGGTAATGTAGTTCCTCCTACTAGGAGAGTTGGCTCCCAGTAACCATGCACTGGCACGGGTTTGCCGTTGCTGGCTATAAGACTCAGCCAGGATTCTGGTGGTTGTGTCAACTGGTGTCACGGCCATGCCCATGACCGTGACTCCTTGACCGCATGCGGTTGCCTGCGGTTTTATATGGGCGTTCAGCCACGGGTGAGGGCCGCTGGTGTGTGGCCTCACTTGTGGTTGCCGCAGGCAACTAGTTTGGTTGTTGGCAGCAGAGCAGCCTGAGCGTTGCCTAGGCAGCTTGCTGCCTTGGCATGCGGTCTCACCTGACTGCTATTATGTTAGGTGTGTGTGTGGTGTGCACTGTGTTTTATGTTTTGTGTGCACTTCCCCTTATTTGTGTGTTTTCCCTTCTGTGTACTGGAAGGGTTAACTTCCTTCCCAGTGTGTGTGATGTCACTGGGTGTGGTTGACCGGTGGGTGTGGCCTTTGGGCCTATATAACCTCTCTCTGTGGCAGGGCTCAGTAGGTTGCTGCAGCCTTGCTAGCTGGAGCAGCCGCCTGTGCTTTTCCATCTGCCTGCGAGAGCCACCACTGTGGTCATAAGATTTAAGTTAAGGTTTTATGTATGTCTATGTCTTTATGTGTGTGTTGTTGGTGGATGTTGTCTGTTGGGATTTTCACATGTGTTTGTGCAGCACACGGTTCTGGATCCCTGTTTGTTTGGGGATCCAGTCAGCAGGGCTGTGGCAGGTTGGTGAACTTCTGTTCGCCTGCCATTTCTGTGTTGCTGTTTCTGTCCCCCTTTTCCCAACAGCTCGGCCATTGAGGCTCCTGCTCCTCCGTGTCAAGGAGGAGTAGGTTGCCTTACCCAGCTCCTAGCGCAGGGATCTGCGGAGGGTAAGATAGGGCTCCGAGGTTCCTGCGCATGGGCCCTCCTACCCTAAAGGTCGGCCCATGCAGGTTAGGAGTTAGGGTCAGGGTAGGGATGCTGTAGGAGGTGACCTGCTCCCTATCCTGTGGCCTCATGGCCGAGTAGCCACTTCAACACCTGGCATCTCACGGCTGAGGGTTTCCCCCATCCTCAGCCGTGACAACTGGTTTTGGTCCCAGTATTTCTCAAATGTCGTCTGTTGAATAGTTGTAACTTGAGACCCGGTGTCCAATAAGGCAACAAAGGGAGCCCCATTTTTTTGGAGAACCACTTCTGGACAGGATCCTACATATCTGGGCATCCAGCGGGGATTTTCTGGACCTACTGGTTTACCTCCCGAGGGGCGGTCCTTGACCTCGAGGGTTGCCCCTTTTAACTGCCAGTAGATCATTTTCAGCATTGAAGCAGTCAGGAGGGCGTCCACCAGAATTTCTGGGATATGTCTCTTTATAATCCAGAGGGAAAAGCTTCCTTGATGAGGGTGTCTCATCCTCCAGCACTAAGGGTTTTTCCCACTGTTCTAGTTTTTTACATACTTTCTCCAGACTTTTGGTCAGAAAGTTGACTTGCTCTGTCAAGGCGGCAACTGCATCAGGAACCGGAGCTTGAGTCGCTTGACTGACTATAGGATAACATTTTAGAGATGCAACTGGCTTATCCGTAGATATTTCGGCAGGCCTGGTAGGCTCTGATTGTGGGGTTGTTCCCAGAATACTGATGGCTAACTCTTAGAAATCTAGGAAAGTAGAACTTGGATGCTGAGCCGCTAACATCCTTAACTGACTCTTTAAGGTTTCGGTACTAACACCTTCAATGAACTGCTCTTTAAGTGTCTTATCTTGGTTTTCCGCTTCATGGGGGTCTACCTGTACCACAGCTCTGAGGGCTTCCTGTAATGACAATGCAAAGTCTCTGAGTGATTCACCAGATTGCTGTTTCTTGCTGAAGAACCTCATCTTGACCTCCGACACAGTCTTGGGTTCAAAGGTGGTGTAGAGCCGTTCGAATATCTGCTCCAGCGTCTTCCTCTCTGAGCTTGGCCAGGACTTCACTTCTCTGAGGGCAGCTCCTTCCAACTGCGCAAGAAGAATTTCCATTTGTTGCTCTACTGACACAGGGTACAATCTGGATACAGCAAGAGTCTTTTCTTTAAAGTCTCTTAAAGTGTGGGCTTCCCTAGAGTATCGTGGGAACCAGGGTGCCCCAAAGTAGTAAGGCATTGTTAGAGGCATCATACTAATGGTGATGCATTAGGACCGGCTGCGGCTACTGCGGGGGACCTGTTGAGGTCAGGCTGCACATTATCTTCCTGTACCGACATGGTAACGGCAGATGCTAAATAAAATGTAGGTTAAACACAGCTTTACACACTTGTTATGTTGCGTTGCTATGGGCCACCTTTATTTTGTGTGTGTGTATGGCCCTTTAAGAACTGCAGTGCCGGCTGAATAGGGTGCTCGGTAGGGTAGCTTGTACTCCAAACAGTCCCGATTAGAGCTAGTCTCTCCTAATAGCTGATGGTAGGCCCTCAGGTTTGCGGGTGGGTTAGAGCACTATGATATGCTCATTCCGTGGAGGGTGGCTGGTATTCGCCTTCCTTTCCACCCGCTTGGTTACACGCCATGTCTCGCGCTTTTTCGGATGTGCGTACCCACGTCACGCTCCAGACAGAAGAGGCGGTGCGGTGTTTTGCATACGGGGTCGGCCTTCCCGGATCACTACAGAAGAGGTGAAAGGGGCCCTGCAGGCCATTGTACAGATAGAGGTGGCACTTAATTTTCCCGCCAAGCAGGTTGTTTAGCAGAGTGATGGAGCCATAGATTAGACAAGAAGGCCTCCGGCGGCCATTTTGGGTGTAAAACAAAAGTCAATTCAGTCACAGCAAGCAGTTTTAGCGACACAAAAATCTGCGATTTCTCCAGTTTTAACAGTACGATTTCAAAGTAGACAATTGGCACTTTTCAAGTAGTTTGGGGCTCATTCACATAAGGCACAGAGGATTTAAATCCTCTTCGGGACACTAATTTATTGCAGCGTGCCGGTCCGCAGGGGAGAACACGCGAGGTTCACGGTGGGCCGACGGGTGCAACAGTTCGTCGGTTACTCACGGTTAGCGGACGCCTCCCTGGGCCGGCAGTGCAGTGAAGGGGAGAACAGCGCTGGATTCTCCGGGGCACACTCTATTACAGGGGACACCGGCCAGGGGGTGATCGAGGTGCCCCTGATGGTGTTGGGTCTCTGAGGGCTTGTGCGGCTGGGCCCCTGACTTAGGTAACGTCGTGACGCCAGCACCTTGATGGTGCAAAATGATGAGAGTGGTTGTAGTATAGAGATAGAAGAATGAGGCAGGGATTGAATCCAACTCAGAACTTTACTGTAACCAGGATCCTGACGGCAATTTACATCCAGTAATAAAACCGTCTCTGATAAACATGCAGGTTGGATGTGGTGAATCCCAGTAACAGGCCGTGCTGGTGGCTATGTCTCAGGCTATAGTGGGAGGTTGTGTTCTCACTGGTATTTAGTCCTGAATCTGGTCCTTGTTCTCCAGCTTGTTAATGGTGAGGCTGCCGGGAGCTAATAGAGCCTTCACCTTAACTCCAAAAGTCCTTAAAGCCTGGAAAAATGGCTGTTGTCCTCTGTGTCTCTATCTACTTCTTCTCACTTGAACTGACTCACACTAACACAGCGAGCAGCTGCACTCACTGCTTCCACTCCTCCTCTACCACTGCTAGGCCTGAACTGAGCTATATATATAGTGGTGCTACCCCATCTAGTGGTGGAATGTGTGTAGTGCACCTGACAGCCTGGTAACAGGGACTCTACACAAGAATGAAATACAGCATGATACAACATAGGACATAACAAGCTTTTGCAGTGCCCACGTACACTAGTGCAGTGTTTCCCAACCAGTGTGCCTCCAGCTGTCGCAAAACTACAACTCCCAGCATTCCTGGACAGCCTTTGGCTGTGCGGGCATGATGGGAGTTGTAGTTTTGCAACAGCTGGAGGCACACTGGTAGGGAAACACTGCACTAGTGGGACGCTGAACTTCCACCTCCCGTGCAGTCTCTTTCTCCTCTCGTGCAGTCTCTGGTCGCGGTCTCTTCCTCCCGCGCAGTCTCTGGTCGCGGTCTCTTCCTCCCGCGCAGTCTCTGGTCGCGGTCTCTTCCTCCCGCGCAGTCTCTGGTCGCGGTCTCTTCCTCCCGCGCAGTCTCTGGTCGCGGTCTCTTCCTCCCGCGCAGTCTCTGGTCGCGGTCTCTTCCTCCCGCGCAGTCTCTGGTCGCGGTCTCTTCCTCCCGCGCAGTCTCTGGTCGCGGTTTCTCCCTCCCGCGCAGTCTCTGGTCGCGGTCTCTTCCTCCCATGCAGTCTCTGGTCGCGGTCTCGTCCACTGAGGAGAAGCGAGATCCCACTGGATTACAGGTGGAGCAGGTTTATTGTGCACCCGGGACATACAGGGGCTGGGGCCCACGGATACCGCCACATGAGTCCCCGGTGCTGATATCTGATTCATCCCTCATTAATATGAAGATTTATTTTTATAGAATTTGGCAGAAAGGAGAAAAAAACAATTATTCATCAGACGCTGAAATCTGGAATCGCTTCATCGCAAAGAACGAACAGATCCTGAGACGAGCGGCCAAAAAGAAGCGGCGGGGAGAGCGGGGGCTGTCACTGATACGGGTCTGACGGAGCAGCGCTCGCTGGTATCAGCCACGCGCTCTCTGTACACAGATATTCGGAGGAGCGCGGCCGCGCAGGAGTTACGTTTCCTTTGTGCTTTCCCAGAGGAAGTGACAAGAAAACAATATCCAGAATCATCACGTCTTACATCATCCCCACCGCATCCACAAACTATCACCCCCATCATCCCTGACCCAGGAGCTCACAATCTAATTTCTCCATCTCCCATGCACATATCGGGGTGTTCCTTGTGACATGTGAGTGGCTAGACCAGGATAAGAATGTTTCTATTCACTGGCAGCAAGCACGTCTATAAGTACTCATGCACACAACCATATGTATTTTGCGGTCTACAAAACACGGATCCGCAAAAAATACGGAACAGCCGGTCCCTAATAGAACAGTCCTATCCTTGTCCGTTATGTGGACAATAATAAGACATGTTCCGTTTTCTTTGCAGAATGGACATACGGAAACGGAATTCAAACAGAGTAACTTCCGTTTTTTTGCTGATCCCTTGAAATGAATGGTTCCACATACGGTCCGCAAAAAACTGGAATGGACATGGAAAAAAACATACGTTCATGTGCAAAAGACCTAAGGATACCTTCACACAAGCAGGGGATCCGTGCAAACTGCATACTTGTTTTTGGTTTGGACGTGATCCGTTTTTTGCTGCACAGCTCTTCCATATAATAGCAGGCACTGGCCCTTTAAGACTGATCTCGGTGCACTCCATCCTGACTGGGAACAGAGGCTTAAGACCAGCCCGAGGGCGATAATGACAGGCGCTGCCCCAGCCACCCGGCCCGCAGCGCCCCCTCCAGGCAGAGCTGTCAGGGAGAGAAGAGGATCCTCCGGTGCTTCACATGTGACAGGAATAAATAAGCGAACACAGGACGGACGCGAGAAACCGAAGAGACGCCGACCGGTCACTGCACACATCATCACCCATGTATCTAATACTATCCTGTGTGATACTGTCTGCTGAGCTGTGTATCTAATCCTATCCTGTGTGATACTGTCTGCTGAGCTGTGTATCTAATCCTATCCTGTGTGATACTGTCTGCTGAGCTGTGTATCTAATCCTATCCTGTGTGATACTGTCTGCTGAGCTGTGTATCTAATCCTATCCTGTGTGATACTGTCTGCTGAGCTGTGTATCTAATCCTATCCTGTGTGATACTGTCTGCTGAGCTGTGTATCTAATCCTATCCTGTGTGATACTGTCTGCTGAGCTGTGTATCTAATCCTATCCTGTGTGATACTGACTGCTGAGCTGTGTATCTAATCCTGTCCTGTGTGATACTGTCTGCTGAGCTGTGTATCTAATCCTATCCTGTGTGATACTGTCTGCTGAGCTGTGTATCTAATCCTATCCTGTGTGATACTGTCTGCTGAGCTGTGTATCTAATCCTATCCCGTGTGATACTGCCTGCTGAGCTGTGTATCTAATCCTATCCTGTGTGATACTGTCTGCTGAGCTGTGTATCTAATCCTATCCTGTGTGATACTGTCTGCTGAGCGGTGTATCTAATCCTCTCCTGTGTGATACTGCCTGCTGAGCTGTGTATCTAATCCTATCCTGTGTGATACTGTCTGCTGAGCTGTGTATCTAATCCTATCCTGTGTGATACTGCCTGCTGAGCTGTGTGTCTAATCCTATCCTGTGTGATACTGTCTGCTGAGCTGTGTGTCTAATCCTATCCTGTGTGATACTGTCTGCGGAGCTGTGTATCTAATCCTGTCCTGTGTGATACTGTCTGCTGAGCTGTGTATCTAATCCTATCCTGTGTGATACTGTCTGCTGAGCTGTGTATCTAATACTATCCTGTGTGATACTGTCTGCTGAGCTGTGTATCTAATCCTGTCCTGTGTGATACTGTCTGCTGAGCTGTGTATCTAATCCCATCCTGTGTGATACTGTCTGCTGAGCTGTGTATCTAATCCTATCCTGTGTGATACTGTCTGCTGAGCTGTGTATCTAATCTTATCCTGTGTGATACTGTCTGCTGAACTGTGTATCTAATCCTATCCTGTGTGATACTGTCTGCTGAGCTGTGTATCTAATCCTATCCTGTGTGATACTGTCTGCTGAGCTGTGTATCTAATCCCATCCTGTGTGATACTGTCTGCTGAGCTGTGTATCTAATCCTCTCCTGTGTGATACTGTCTGCTGAGCTGTGTATCTAATCCTGTCCTGTGTGATACTGTCTGCTGAGCTGTGTATCTAATCTTATCCTGTGTGATACTGTCTGCTGAGCTGTGTATCTAATCCTATCCTGTGTGATACTGTCTGCTGAGCTGTGTATCTAATCCTATCCTGTGTGATACTGTCTGCTGAGCTGTGTATCTAATCCCCTCCTGTGTGATACTGCCTGCTGAGCTGTGTATCTAATCCTATCCTGTGTGATACCGTCTGCTGAGCTGTGTATCTAATCCTGTCCTGTGTGATACTGTCTGCTGAGCTGTGTATCTAATCCTATCCTGTGTGATACTGTCTGCTGAGCTGTGTATCTAATCCTATCCTGTGTGATACTGCCTGCTGAGCCGTGTATCTAATCCTATCCTGTGTGATACTGTCTGCTGAGCTGTGTATCTAATCCCATCCTGTGTGATACTGTCTGCTGAGCTGTGTATCTAATCCTATCCTGTGTGATACTGCCTGCTGAGCTGTGTATCTAATCCTATCCTGTGTGATACTGTCTGCTGAGCTGTGTATCTAATCCTATCCTGTGTGATACTGTCTGCTGAGCTGTGTATCTAATCCTATCCTGTGTGATACTGTCTGCTGTGCTGTGTATCTAATCCTATCCTGTGTGATACTGTCTGCTGAGCTGTGTATCTAATCCTCTCCTGTGTGATACTGCCTGCTGAGCTGTGTATCTAATCCTATCCTGTGTGATACTGTCTGCTGAGCTGTGTATCTAATCCTATCCTGTGTAATACCGCCTGCTGAGCTGTGTATCTAATCCTCTCCTGTGTGATACTATCTGCTGAGCTGTGTATCTAATCCTGTCCTGTGTGATACTGTCTGCTGAGCTGTGTATCTAATCCTGTCCTGTGTGATACTGTCTGCTGAGCTGTGTATCTAATCCTGTCCTGTGTGATACTGTCTGCTGAGCTGTGTATCTAATCCTATCCTGTGTGATACTGTCTGCTGAGCTGTGTATCTAATCCTATCCTGTGTGATACTGTCTGCTGAGCTGTGTATCTAATCCTATCCTGTGTGATACTGACTGCTGAGCCGTGTATCTAATCCTGTACTGTGTGATACTGCCTGCTGAGCTGTGTATCTAATCCTATCCTGTGTGATACTGTCTGCTGAGCCGTGTATCTAATCCTGTCCTGTGTGATACTGTCTGCTGAGCTGTGTATCTAATCCCATCCTGTGTGATACTGTCTGCTGAGCTGTGTATCTAATCCTATCCTGTGTGATACTGTCTGCTGAGCTGTGTATCTAATCCTATCCTGTGTGATAGTCTGCTGAGCTGTGTATCTAATCCTATCCTGTGTGATACTGTCTGCTGAGCTGTGTATCTAATCCTATCCTGTGTGATACTGTCTGCTGAGCCGTGTATCTAATCCTATCCTGTGTGATACTGCCTGCTGAGCTGTGTATCTAATTATATCCTGTGTGATACTGACTGCTGAGCTGTGTATCTAATCCTATCCTGTGTGATACTGTCTGCTGAGCTGTGTATCTAATCCTGTCCTGTGTGATACTGTCTGCTGAGCTGAGTATCTAATCCTATGCTGTGTGATACTGTCTGCTGAGCTGTGTATCTAATCCTGTCCTGTGTGATACTGTCTGCTGAGCCGTGTATCTAATCCTATCCTGTGTGATACTGCCTGCTGAGCTGTGTATCTAATCCTCTCCTGTGTGATACTGTCTGCTGAGCTGTGTATCTAATCCTGTCCTGTGTGATACTGTCTGCTGAGCTGTGTATCTAATCCTATCCTGTGTGATACAGTCTGCTGAGCTGTGTATCTAATCCTATCCCGTGTGATACTGCCTGCTGAGCTGTGTATCTAATCCTGTCCCGTGTGATACTGTCTGCTGAGCTGTGTATCTAATCCTATCCCGTGTGATACTGCCTGCTGAGCTGTGTATCTAATCCTGTCCCGTGTGATACTGTCTGCTGAGCTGTGTATCTAATCCTATCCTGTGTGATACTGTCTGCTGAGCTGTGTATCTAATCCTATCCTGTGTGATACAGTCTGCTGAGCTGTGTATCTAATCCTCTCCTGTGTGATACAGTCTGCTGAGCCGTGTATCTAATCCTATCCTGTGTGATACTGACTGCTGAGCCGTGTATCTAATCCTATCCTGTGTGATACTGCCTGCTGAGCCGTGTATCTAATCCTGTCCTGTGTGATACTGTCTGCTGAGCTGTGTATCTAATCCTGTCCTGTGTGATACAGTCTGCTGAGCTGTGTATCTAATCCTCTCCTGTGTGATACTGACTGCTGAGCTGTGTATCTAATCCTATCCTGTGTGATACTGTCTCCTGAGCTGTGTATCTAATCCTATCCTGTGTGATACTGTCTGCTGAGCTGTGTATCTAATCCTGTCCTGTGTGATACTGTCTGCTGAGCTGTGTATCTAATCCTGTCCTGTGTGATACAGTCTGCTGAGCTGTGTATCTAATCCTCTCCTGTGTGATACTGACTGCTGAGCTGTGTATCTAATCCTATCCTGTGTGATACTGTCTCCTGAGCTGTGTATCTAATCCTATCCTGTGTGATACTGTCTGCTGAGCTGTGTATCTAATCCTGTCCTGTGTGATACTGTCTGCTGAGCTGTGTATCTAATCCTGTCCTGTGTGATACTGCCTGCTGAGCTGTGTATCTAAGCCTATCCTGTGTGATACTGCCTGCTGAGCTGTGTATCTAAGCCTATCCTGTGTGATACTGCTTGCTGGCGCTCTCCTAATGTTGTACATCCTCCCCTGAATTAGGCCTCATTCACATAAGACGCAGGCAGCGCTCCGCGTGGTGTCCATGTCCGTACATCCGTTCTGCGGCTCTGCAAAAAAACTACAGAACATGTCGTATTCTTCTCCGTATCACAAACAAGGATCGGACTCGTCCATTGAAGGACAGACCTTCCCTTCTGCACGCTCCCAGTATACGTGTTTTGCAGATCCACGTTTTGCGGACCACGGTACTGCCGAGCGAGGCTTTATTGTGATCTCTCTCTCATGATTCTTTGCACCATTTTCTTAACCTCACAAGTTATAAAGGACGGGATCAGCCCGCGACCCTGCGACCACATCAAGCCCTCAGCTCATTGGTCAGACTGGATCATGTGATCAGTGTCGGTGAGGTTGAGGGTCAGAAGCAGTAATAGGGTCCGGACAAATCCTTTACTTTATGTTCCTTACCAATGGTGGCTTAACAGAGTAAGAGGACTGCAGGTAAGTGCACCCTCATAATGAATGCAGTCACACCATGACGCAGCAGAACCGCCATCTCACAGCGCAGTGCTCACCAGGTGACATTCAATAAATTAGGCCCATTGGGGCTCATTCAGGATTCTGCTTTTTCTCTTTTTATCCCCAGGAGTCGTGTAATAAACTGCAGGATGTAATAAGGTAACGTATTCTACAATCTGTGGTGATCTATCACCGAGCCGCAGGTGATGGCGGCCATTGTTGTAGGACGACGGAAGTAATGAGACAGAAATAACTGCAAACACTGGATTCACCAAAGAGAGCACAAAACAAAAGAGCTGCAGATACCCCCTATGTACAAGAATATAACTACTATAATACTGCCCCTATGTACAAGAATATAACTACTATAATACTGCCTTCTATGTACAAGAATATAACTACTATAATACTGCCTCCCATGTACAATAATATAACTACTATAATACTGCCTCCTATGTACAAGAATATAGCTACTATAATACTGCCTCCTATGTACAATAATATAACTACTTTAATACTGCCTCCTATGTACAAGAATATAACTGCTATAATACTGCCTTCTATGTACAAGTATATAACTACTATAATACTGCTCCTTTGTGCAAGAATATAACTACTATAATACTGCTCCTATGTACAAGAATATAACTACTATAATACTGCTCCTATGTACAAGAATATAACTACTATAATACTGCTCCTATGTACAAGAATATAGCTACTATAATACTGCCTCCTATGTACAAGAATATAACTACTATAATACTGCTCCTATGTACAAGAATATAACTGCTATAATACTGCCTTCTATGTACAAGTATATAACTACTATAATACTGCTCCTTTGTGCAAGAATATAACTACTATAATACTGCCTCCTATGTACATGAATATAACTACTATAATACTGCTCCTATGTACAACAATATAACTACTATAATACTGCTCCTATGTACAAGAATATAACTACTATAATACTGCTCCTATGTACAGGAATATAACTACTATAATACTGCCCCTATGTACAAGAATATAACTACTATAATACTGCTCCTATGTACAAGAATATAACCACTATAATACTGCTCCTATGTACAAGAATATAACTACTATAATACTGCTCCTATGTACAAGAATATAACTACTATAATACTGCCTCCTATGTTCAAGAATATAACTACTATAATACTGCCTCCTATGTACAAGAGTATAACTACTATAATACTGCTCCTATGTACAAGAATATAACTACTATAATACTGCTCCTATGTACAAGAATATAACTGCTATAATACTGCCTCCTATGTACAAGAATATAACTACTATACTACTGCTCCTATGTACAAGAATATAACTACTATAATACTGCCTTCTATGTACATGAATATAACTACTATAATACTGCCTTCTATGTACAAGAATATAACTGCTATAATACTGCTCCTATGTACAAGAATATAACTACTATAATACTGCCTCCTATGTACAAGAATATAACTACTATAATACTGCTCCTATGTACAAGAATATAACTGCTATAATACTGCCTTCTATGTACAAGAATATAACTATTATAATACTGCTCCTATGTAAAAGAATATACCTACTATAATACTGCTCCTATGTACAAGAATATAACTACTATAATACTGCCTCCTATGTACAAGAATATAACTAATACTGCCTCCTATGTACAAGTATATAACTGCTATAATACTGCTCCTATGTACAAGAATATAACTACTATAATACTGCTCCTATGTACAAGAATATAACTACTATAATACTGCTCCTATGTACAAGAATATAACTACTATAATACTGCTCCTATGTACAAGACTATAACTACTATAATACTGCTCCTATGTACAAGAATATAACTGCTATAATACTGCTCCTATGTACAAGAATATAACTGCTATAATACTGCCTCCTATGTACAAGAATATAACTGCTATAATACTGCTCCTATGTACAGGAATATAACTACTATAATACTGCCTCCTATGCACAAGAATATAACTACTATAATACTGCCGCCTATGTACAAGAATATAACTACTATAACACTGCTCCTATGTACAGGAATATAACTACTATAATACTGCTCCTATGTACAAGAATATAACTACTATAATACTGCTCCTATTTACAAGAATATAACTACTATATTACTGCTCCTATGTACAAGAATATAACTACTATAATACTGCCTCCTATGCACAAGAATATAACTACTATAATACTGCCGCCTATGTACAAGAATATAACTACTATAATACTGCTCCTATGTACAAGAATATAACTACTATAATACTACCCCCTATGTACAAGAATATAACTGCTATAATACTGCCTTCTATGTACAAGAATATAACTGCTATAATACTGCTCCTATGTACAAGAATATAACTGCTATAATACTGCCTCCTATGTACAAGAATATAACTACTATAATACTGCTCCTATGTACACGAATATAACTACTATAATACTGGTCCTATGTACAAGAATATAACTACTATAATACTGCCTCCTATATACAAGAATATAACTACTATAATACTGCCTCCTATGTACAAGAATATAACTACTATAATACTGCTCCTATGTACAAGAATATAACTACTATAATACTGCTCCTATGTACAAGAATATAACTACTATAATACTGGTCCTATGTACAAGAATATAACTACTATAATACTGCTCCTATGTACAAGAATATAACTACTATAATACTGCTCCTATGTACAAGAATATAACTACTATAATACTGCCTCCTATGTACAAGAATATAACTACTATAATACTGCTCCTATGTACAAGAATATAACTGCTATAATACTGCCTCCTATGTACAGGAATATAACTACTATAATACTGCTCCTATGTACAAGAATATAACTGCTATAATACTCCTCCTATGTACAGGAATATAACTACTATAATACTGCCTCCTATGTACAGGAATATAACTACTATAATACTGCTCCTATGTACAAGAATATAACTACTATAATACTGCTCCTATGTACAAGAATATAACTGCTATAATACTCCTCCTATGTACACGAATATAACTACTATAATACTGCTCCTATGTACCGATCTCTGCCGCCTGTAATTATCTTCACATCACCATATAATATGCAGATCTCTGTGCTCATGCATAGTGAAGGCGGCTCATCTCCTTATGTGCTACAGGCCCACGTCTGCTAAGTGGTGTCACTGGCTGAAGTCAGGGCTGATACATGGAAGAGTCCAATGGGCGGTGATTGAAGAGGGAAACAAGTCCTTGACCAATCACAGACACTAAAGCTTTTCTTACCTCTTCCTACTGATGCTCAGTCACCTCCAGAGCTTCGCTCACAGTTCTGCTGGTTTCAGATGTCACTGCTGCCCCCTGTTGGGGCACATGTAGCGTCTCGAGGCACAACCTCCTCTTACATGGAATGTACCATATAAAATCTCCTCAGGGGGCACAAACTCTTATTACATGGACTGTACCATATAGACTCCTCAGGGGAGGCACAACCTCCTGATAAATGGACTGTACCATACAGACTCTCCTCAGGGGAGGCACAACCTCCTGATAAATGGACTGTACCATACAGACTCTCCTCAGGGGAGGCACAACCTCCTGATAAATGGACTGTACCATACAGACTCTCCTCAGGGGAGGCACAACCTCCTGATAAATGGACTGTACCATACAGACTCTCCTCAGGGGAGGCACAACCTCCTGATAAATGGACTGTACCATACAGACTCTCCTCAGGGGAGGCACAACCTCCTGATAAATGGACTGTACCATACAGACTCTCCTCAGGGGAGGCACAACCTCCTGATAAATGGACTCTACCATATAGACTCTCCTCAGGGGATTCAGAGCTGCACAGAGACAACTGAATGTAATTTTTCCATTACTTTTCTGTGTGGCGTGACCTGGACTTGTCCCCAGGATGAGGAGAGAGTGGTGCCGTCTGATCCCAGCATCCAGTGCGGCTGTACATCCTCTTACCTGCAGAGCTAGCAATCTATCCCTGTACAACCTGCACTGTGGGGTGTGGGACCATCCCACCGTCACCTGCCTGTCATTATTATTCACAGATTAACATTCCGCAGTTTCACATTTAACGCCCTGGATATTTTTCATTAAATTTTTGGCAAATTTTCGGATTTCTCAGAACCATCTGGAATCAGGAGAACAAGAGAAATGTGAGTCACAGAAGAAGAGGAAGAAGAAGCATCTGTGACCGAGAGGAAGATTCCCTGCAACACACAGCAACCCAATATCTGTCTGTCTCATATCTATATCCATCTATCTATTTATCTATCAGGACTAGATACATTGTAGCATTGCCAAAGCAAGTGGGAAGTAATTGTGTAGGGTTGGGGGTTGGGGGTTGGGGACACGTCCAGGGTGGGGGTATAGGAGTCCATGGTATATCAGGCTCCTCTCAGTCTATGGCAGGCAGTAATATATTGTGCTGCTGTGGCCGCTGTGTTCTCCTCTTCCCCCCAGCAGTATGGAGAGTCTCTCTTCCTCCTCCATGGAGTCTGGGCAGAGATCAGACAGTCTCCTGAAGTCAGTCTCCCTCACTGCTGAGTATTTGGGGCACCGCAGCAGGAGATGAGCCTCATCCTCCATGGCCTCCTGGTCGCACTGCTGGCACAGTCTGCTCTCCCTGGGCATGTACCTCTGTCGGTGATGCCCGGTTTCGATGAGCAGGCTGTGGGCGCTCAGTCTGTACCGGCTCAGGATCTGTCAGTCTCTCGGATTGGGGAGTTTCTCCAGATATGGGGCGGTTTGTACTCCCCGTGCAGGCTCTGGTATACTGTCAGCTTCTGGGATGTTCTTATGTCGTTCCTCCAGACGCTGATATACTCCTCTTTACCCTTGTGTATCGTCCTCTGGATTTCCTCCTTTGTCAGGCTGTACTGGTTGGTGTCTTGGGGAGGCTGTACTGGTTGGTGGCTTGGGCAGGCTGTACTGGTTGGTGGCTTGGGCAGGCTGTACTGGTTGGTGGCTTGGGGAGGCTGTACTGGTTGGTGTCTTGGTCAGACTGTACTGGTTGGTGTCTTGGGCAGGCTGTACTGGTTGGTGGCTTGGGCAGGCTGTACTGGTTGGTGGCTTGGGCAGGCTGTACTGGTTGGTGGCTTGGGCAGGCTGTACTGGTTGGTGGCTTGGGCAGGCTGTACTGGTTGGTGGCTTGGGCAGGCTGTACTGGTAGGTGGCTTGGGCAGGCTGTACTGGTCGGTGGCTTGGGCAGGCTGTACTGGTCGGTGGCTTGGGCAGGCTGTACTGGTCGGTGGCTTGGGCAGGCTGTACTGGCCGGTGGCTTGGGCAGGCTGTACTGGTCGGTGGCTTGGGCAGGCTGTACTGGTTGGTGGCTTGGGCAGGCTGTACTGGTTGGTGGCTTGGGCAGGCTGTACTGGTTGGTGGCTTGGGCAGGCTGTACTGGTCGGTGGCTTGGGCAGGCTGGGTTTGGGTGACTTGTTGCAGGGTGCTTTGCTTTTCTGGGGCTTCTTGGTGCAGCAAGGCTTTGTGATGGTAGGAGCTGGGACTGCTGCTATGCAGATGGGCTCTGAATGATAGCGCCCTCTTCTGGACAGAAAAGTAGAGTGGGAATCTGCCCAGTTCTGCTGGACAGGCGCTGTTTGACCCTGTGGACCTGGAGAAAGTGCTTGCAGAGTTCTAGGGGGAATAGTTCTGTTGGGCCAGAGACCCACTTTGCCCGGTCTGGGTATATGTCTGGGCCCCAGACTTCGCTGCCATACAGGAGGATCGGGGAGATGATGGTGTCAAGGATTTTACGCCAGACGGTCACTGGTGCCTTAAGGTCATACAGACGCCTTCTGATGGCAGAGAAGGTTTTGCTCGCCTTGTCTTGCAGTATCTCTGGTTTTCCTGATTGGCTGATTTCTAGGCCCAGGTCGGTGTAGCTGTCGGTTTCTGACAGTGGACGGTTGTTTAGCAGGAAGGGAGGGAGGACGCCCGGCGGCTTTCCGGTTTCTCTTCAGGACACCATGATGTTGGTTTTCTTTGGATTGGTGGGCAGTGCCCGCGTGTTACTGAACTTCTCCAGGATTTTCAGGTTATCTTGGAGACCTTTCTCAGCTGGTGATAGCAGAAGATCATCTGCATAAAGGAGTGATTTCACCTCGGTGTCATGGAGGGAGAGACCAGGTGCTGAGGAGGACTCCAGCGGGTGAGACCAGGTGCTGAGGAGAACTCCAGAGCCGCCGCCAGCTCATTGATGTACAGTTGCAAGAAAAAGTATGTGAACCCTTTGGAATGATATGGATTTCTGCACAAATTGGTCATAAAATGTGATCTGATCTTCATCTAAGTCACAACAATAGACAATCACAGTCGGCTTAACCTAATAACACACAAAGAGTTAAATGTTACCATGTTTTTATTGAACACACCATGTAAACATTCACAGGGCAGGTGGAAAAAGTATGTGAACCCTTGGATTTAATAACTGGTTGAAGCTCCTTTGGCAGCAATAACTTCCACCAAACGTGTCCTGTAGTTGCAGATCAGACGTGCACAACGGTCAGGAGTAATTCTTCACCGATCCTCTTTACAGAACGGTTTCAGTTCAGCAATGTTCTTGGGATGTCTGGTGTGAATCGCTTTCTTGAGGTCCTGCCACAGCATCTCCATCGGGTTGAGGTCAGGACTCTGACTGGGCCGCTCCAGAAGGCGGATTTTCTTCTGTTTAAGCCATTCTGTTGTTGATTTACTTCTATGCTTTGGGTCGTTGTCCTGTTGCAGCACCATCTTCTGTTGAGCTTCAGCTGGTGGACAGATGGCCTTAAGTTCTCCTGCAAAATGTCTTCGATGATAGCAATCCGTCCAGGCCCTGATGCAGCAAAGCAGCCCCAAACCATGATGCCCCCCACCATACCTCACAGTTGGGATGAGGTTTTGAGGTTGGTGTGCTGTGCCTCTTTTTCTCCACACATAGTGTTGTGTGTTTCTTCCAACAACTCCACTTTGGTTTCATCCGTCCACAGAATATTTTGCCAGTGCTGCTGGGGAACATCCAGGTGCTCTTGTGCAAACTGTAAACGTGCAGCAATGTTTTTTTGGATAGCAGTGGCTTCCTCTGTGGTATCCTCCCATGAAATCCATTCTTGTTTAGTGTTTTACGTATCGTAGATTCGCTAACAGGGATGTCAGCATATGCCAGAGACTTCTGTAAGTCTTTAGCTGACACTCTAGGGTTCTTCTTCACCTCATTGAGCAGTCTGCGCTGTGCTCTTGCAGTCATCTTTACAGGACGGCCGCTCCTAGGGAGAGTAGCAGCAGTGCCGAACTTTCTCCATTTATAGACAGTTTGTCTTACCGTGGACTGATGAACAGCAAGGCTTTTGGAGATACTTTTATAACCCTTTCCAGCTTTATGCAAGTCAACAATTCTTAATCGTAGGTCTTCTGAGAGCTCTTTTGTGCGAGGCATCATTCACATCAGGCAATGCTCCTTGTGAACAGCAAACCCAGAACTGGTGTGTGTTTTATAGGGCGGCTGCAACCAACACCTCCAATCTCATCTCATTGATGGGACTCCAGTTGGCCGACACCTCACTCCAATTAGCTCTTGGAGAGGTCATTAGTCTAGGGGTTCACATACTTTTTCCACCTGCCCTGTGAATGTTTACATGGTGCGTTCAATAAAAACATGGTAACATTTAACTCTTTGTGTGTTATTAGTTAAGCAGACTGTGATTGTCTATTGTTGTGACTTAGATGAAGATCAGATCACATTTTATCACCAATTTGTGCAGAAATCCATATAATTCCAAAGGGTTCACATACTTTTTCTTGCAACTGAGTTGGACTGAGGCTGCAGCCCTGTCTGACTCCTCGGCTCTGCCGGAAATAAGCCGCTCTCCTCCCATTTACCTTCCCGCTGCATCTGTTCTCAGTGTAGGAGCTTCTAATAACATCATATGTTTTTCCTCCTATTTCGCTTTCAAAAAGTTTCAGGAATAGGCCCGGGTGCCACACTGAGTCAAAGGCCTTCTTAAAGTCCACAAAGCAGGCATAGATCTTTCTGTGCTTTGTATTGCGGACGTGGCTCTCGATGAGGCTCTGCAGAGTGTAGATCTGGCCCGTGGTGCGGTGGTTTGGCATGAGGCCCGCTTGGCTTCTGCTGAGGATGTTGTGCTGGTGAGGAGGCTGAGGGTCCTCTTATTCAGGATACTGCTGAGGAGTTTCCCAGGTTGCTGCTGACGCATATCCCATATAGTTGGCCGGGTCGTACCTGTCTCCGCTCTTGTGTATGGGGGTGATGATGCCCTGGTTCCAGCTCTGGGGGAAGTAGCCGGCACTCAGCACAACATTGTAGTTTTACTAATGCGGCCTGGATACCTGGCGGGCTGTGTTTGATCATTTCTGGATTTTTTTCTCTTTATCACGGAGACCCTCTCTGTTATCTCCTGCAGCGTGATCGGTGTGTCCAGAGGGTTTTGGAAATCTTAGATTTTTTCCTCCATATCCTTCAGCTTTTTCGTGATTTCTTTTTGTTCTGGGCTTTGGTCCTCCCTCGAGATGGTTTTGTAAAGATCCTTGAAGTACTGGAGCCAGATGTTGTCGTTCTGGATGTGGAGGTTGGTCTCCTCTCTTTGCTGGTCTGATCTGCTCACGGAGCTCCTCTTTATACCAGACTAGTATTCCTCCGGAGCTCCGGCCCAGCTTGACGCTTTTGTTTTTCAGAGCAGGGACAGAGATCTCCCTGTATCCGGTGGGCATCAGAGATTCATTCTCTGCCCTGGTCCATGTTTCCAGGAGGATCTGTATGTCAATAGTTTTCAGTCTTTGGGTAAAGTCTGGATCGTGCGTCTTACATCCGAAGGCTGAAGCGCTCAGGCCCTGAATGTTCCAGCTGCCGATAATAAGAGATGTCATTGTGATGAGCCGCCCTGGTGGCACATCTATCTGTCTATCTATCTATCTACAGTGCCTTGGAAAAGTATTTGTCCCCTTACAGATTTATTTTCTTTTTGCACATTTGTCACACTTCAGATTATCAAAGATAGATAACCAGAGTAAGTGCAAAAAGGTTTTAAATGATGACCTGGGTCCAACCCAACCTGGCCCTGTGAAAAAATAATTGCCTCCCATGAATTAACAACTGTGGTTAATCACAGTTTTTGGAAATCTGAGTTCAATTTCACCAGCCGCACCCAGGCCCGATTACTGCCAAGACGTCATGCCCCGGTCTGAAGAACTTCAAGAGGAGGAAGAAAGTCAGTGCCATCGATCAGTCTGGGGAGGTTAGACGGCCATGTCTGAGGCTTTGGGAATCCAGCGAACCCCGGTGAGAAATGTTATCCACAAATGGAGAAAACATGGATCAGTAGTGACCCAGGAGTGGCCGGCCGACCAGAATTACTCCAAGAGCGCATCGACGACTCATCCAGGAGGTCATGGAAGATCCCAGAACAACGTCTGCAGCGGAGCCGGCCTCACTCGCCCCAGTAAGGTCAGTGCTCATGATACAACAAGAAGAAAGAGACTGGGCAGAAATGGCGTCCATGGGAGCGTTCCAAGGGGAAAACCACTGCTGACCAAAAAGAACACAAAGGCCCGGCTCACATTTGCCAAAAAACATCTTGATAATCCCCAAGCCTTCTGGGAAAATATTCTGTGGACTGACGGGACAAATGGGGAACTTTTTGGAAGGTGTGCGTCCCATTACATCTGGTGTAAAACTAACACAGCATTTCAGAAAAAGAACATCATACCGACAGTCAAACATGGTGGGGGCAGTGTGATGGCTGCTTTGCTGCTTCAGGACCTGCTGGAATTAACGGAACCATGAATTCTGCTCTGAAGGAGAAAGTCCAGACATCAGTTTGTGACCTTAATGTAAAAAAAAAAAATCAGACATCATGTAGTACATGACAGTCTCTTTCTGAGAAAGCTAGAACCAGCCCTGTATCTCACATGGATCCAGAGATCTCTCCATTCAAGGGGAGTGTCCTTTCTGCTGCAGCTAAGGAGGCACGTCCATGCTCTCTCCCTATCACAGCTCAGGACGAATCTGAGCATGTGCAGCCTTCTCAATGAGCCGGACAAAGAAATTAGAGGGAGGGGGGGGGGGGGGGGGAAACCAGCAGGTGGCGCTATACCGTTTATTTATTGAATAGCTCAGTGGCTAAGTGACATTTTTAATTACATGCAATTACAAAAGTATTCAGATCAGGAGGTGGTTTGAAAATATTGAATATTTTTCATGGGACAACCCCTTTAAGCTGGAGCGTACTTGGGTTCTGCAGCAGGACAATGATCTGAAGCACGCCAGCAAGTCCACCTCTGAATGGCTGCGCAAAAACAAAATGAAGGTTTGGGAGTGGCCTAGTCAATCAGATTTTTTAAAGACTTTGCTTTCGAAACGTTGCTATTTTTTTCGGTGTTAATAAACACAAAATTGGATTCGAGACTGGGAGTGCTGCGGTTTTTCATCAATTTTTTGGGGCTACCAAGGGGGCCCTCAGGTCGGGGCCTGGCACTGCGAGCACCACCGCCATTTTACACAGAAATCGACTAACAAGCGGTGCTGTCCTGTTTTCACTTTGACGGGATGCTCTTTAACAGACCATTCATGGTCGCGGAAACCCTCCAATGTGGCTGCATTAAAACAATTCTGCGAAGAGTGCGCCAAGAGAAAAGAGGCTGGATGTTATACACTGTGGTAATGGTAGACTGCACGGCTAGAGGATGGATGTTATACACCTGTGGTAATAGCAGACTGTATAGCTAGAGGCTGGACTTTTTTATTAAAATATAAATAAATAACTTACATAATGGAAAACTTATCCAAACATAGCAATAAACCAAACAAGTGACATAACACAGAGTCTAGCAAAAATACTATTCCCTTACCCGACCAGTCTCCCACCCCAAAACCCCCTATTTTACATATTTACATATTAAAATGCTTTCATGCTCATCTAAAATCCATTTATACAAAACATATATACAAACATATATACAAATGTAATAATTATATGCCAGCCGTATATAAAAAACAAATATACAAAACACAAACAGAAACCTTAACTTAAATACTAACTATTAAACCCTTCACCAACCCCCACTGCAAACAGACAAACTGATCACCCTCAAAGTTCAAAGGGAAAAGAAAACCCCGAGCTCTGTCAGTCCGTAAGTTCATCCCCAGTTGGACTGGGGTCGACCAGTTTGTATCACACACAATTTTTTTTTATTTTTTTTTTTATTTTTTTATATATTGACCTTTTATTTAATTTTTTTTTATTATTTTTTTTTTTAAATATATATATATATATATATATACACATCCCCCCCTTATATACACATATATACATATATCCCCCTCCTCCCCCCACATCCCCCTCCCAACCTAACTAAGCCCCACTACACCTCTACTAATATAATACAACATAACATAATATAATATGATATAATACAGTACAAATTTACTACTTTCCAAAATCTACAATACCGAACACTTCCCACAACTTGTCGGCTATGGTTCAGTAGCCCGTAAGCCTTTTCATCCTATTCTTATACAAAACAAAACAAAAACTCTAACTGTGTCTTCTAGATCAGCCCACCACCAGGACAAGGAGTATTACTCAGTCAGGGAACCCCAAAACAAAAGCCCCTCCACAGGCGAGAGGCCTTGGGGTCCCCCCACTTTTCATACTCCAGAGAGCGCACCTTCACCAGGTCACCCATAATGTTCCTATGTACCGTTTCCACTGGGAGGATTTTACGACTCGTCGAAACTAGACACCGTGCACACCAGATGTGATGCCTAACCACTGCACTAACTAAAAAAAAAGTGCGACGGTCCCTGCCACCAAGGTCTTTGAATGCGCCATAGGCCCATTCCGCATAAGACAAGGTGGCCAGCCTGGGCCAACCGATGGAAGACCCCACCTTTTTGTACACCTCTATATTAAAGGGACAGTGAAGCAGGAAGTGGTCCATGCTTTCTAGCACGCCCCCACACTCCTCCCGGGGACAACCCCTTTCCTCGGAGTTCCTGCACTTCATATTATCCCTTACATATAGCTTTCCATGAAAGCAGCGCCAAGTCACATCCCAAACCTTCTTAGGGATCCTTTCTAAATTAAGCAAAAGTAGCCCACCCTCCAGATCCTGACTTGGGCAATCCTTCAAGGCCAGCGGCGCCTGGAAGAAAGAAGACAGGACCCCCCTGTCAAGGGAACCCCTCGACATGGTCTCTATCTCAGTCCTTCTCAGGCCCCACCGCCTTATGATCTTCAGAACCGGAGCAACGTAAGACGGGAGATGTCCATGTGACGCACGCAGGTCTTTCACACGCCCTCCTGTCTCCCATTCCTGGAAGAAGGGCCGGAACCATTCTCTACAGGAAATTACCCACAAAGGAGCCCTCTCTTTCCAGAGGTTTGCAATGTTTATTTTCAAGAAGGTATTTGTTAAAAATACCACTGGGTTGACCATATCCAACCCGCCTAGTCTCCTTGTGCGGTAAGTCACCTCTCTCATGATTAGGTTCAGCCTATTTCCCCATAACATCTGGAAAAAGAGGCTGTAGACCGTTGCCCAGAGAGAGCCTGGCAAGACACAAACACTGCTCAGATATAAAAGCACAGGAATCAGGTAAGCTTTGCACAAGTGAACCCTTTCCCTGAGGGATAAAGACCACCCCTTCCAGCGGTCCACCCTTTGGGCGACATCTTTCAGTCTACCCTCCCAATTTTGTTGATGATAATCCTCATCTTGGCCAAAGTTGATGCCTAAGATCTTTACTGATTTCTGGGGTTCTGGAAGAGTGCCCTGGAGATCGAAGACAGGATCCCCTTCCCCCAGCCAGAGAGTCTCACATTTGTCCCGGTTAATCTGGGACCCGGAAACTTCCGAATAGCGATTCACCTCCGACATCACCCATCCCACCTCCTCTTCCGAAGAGGTAAAAATAGAGACATCATCAGCGTACGCTACCACCTTCAGAGATGGCCCCCCCACCGCCAGTTCCATCCTCACCCCCGCCAACGGTCCGCGATCTACCCTTCTGATGAAAGGATCGATTGCAAACACGTACAGCAGAGGGCTTAAAGGACATCCCTGGCGGACACCGGAAGCCACCTCAAAAGGACGACCCAGCCAACCATTAACCAACGGGAAACTCTCGGCCCCTTTGTACAAGGTTTTTAGCCAATCTACAAACCTCCCGGGTAGACCATACCACAAGAGGACAGACCACAGGTATTCGTGATTCACTCAGTCAAAAGCCTTAGCCTGATCCAGGGATAACAAAAGCCCCTTCCAAAGACCCGCCCTGCCCCGTTCCACGGCCTCCCGGACACTGAGAACGGCGCTAAAAGCGCTCCGCCCGGGAACTGAACAATGCTGGGACCCCGAAAGGAGCTTCGGCGCAAATTTCGCCAGTCTGCAGAAGAGTATTTTTGCCAAAATCTTTCTGTCCACATTGAGAAGCGATATGGGTCTCCAATTCTCAATGCGGGATGGATCCCTACCCTTTGTCAGAAGAATCAGGACGGACTTTCCCATTGACCTTGGCAGACTGCCCGAGGAAAGACACTCGTTATACACCTCAGTCAAGAGAGGAACTAATTGTTCCCTAAAAGTCTTATACCACTCGGATGTTAAGCCATCCGGACCTGGCGATTTTTTGGGCCTGAGCCCATCAATGGCCAGTCTCACTTCCTCTTCCCTGATAGGTTCTGTCAAAATATCAAGAGAGGGGTCCATTCCCGCCCCGGGAATCGCCCCAGCCAAGAAAGCTGAAAGACTGTCCCGATTCAGTTCTTTCCTACCAAAGAGGTGAGAGTAGAAGGACCTGACGACCTCCAGGATCCCTGATTTGGACCTATTCAGGGAGCCTGTACTGTCAACCAGGCCCATCACTAGTTTACTTCTTACTGCCATCTTACAGTTCCCGTAAGGGTCGGGCGAGCGGTATTTCCCGAAATCCCTCTCGGCAACCAAAGAGGCGTACCTATCATACTGACACCTCTTGAGCAAGGATTTTACACGAGAGATATCCTCGCGGCTATCTCCCGTCGACACAAGTCTTTCAAGTTTCTTCCTCAGTTCCTGGTACAGACGGTATCTGTCCCAGCTCCTGAGGTTAGAGAGCTTTCGGAAAAACCTCGCCGTCCTTTTTTTAAACATCTCCCACCACTCCGACTTACTGTTGCACATGTCCACCAAAGGTTCCTGGCTCTGAAGGAAATCCTCAAAGGATTGTCTTACCATCGCTTCTTCCAGGAGAGACGAATTCAACTTCCATATTCCTTTTCCCATGCGGGGAGTCTCTGTAACATTCAGAGAGAAACTAATTAAACAGTGATCGGAGAATTCCACTTCCTCAGCTTGTAAAGCCGAAAAAACAGCCTCCTCCTTCAAATAAAACCTATCTATTCTAGACCTACGATTTCCCTTATTAAAGGTGAAATCCACGTGATCCGGTTTGTGCCGTAAATGAGCATCCACCAGACGAGCTTCCTCAACTATTCTACTCAAGACGACGCCATCAGTATCCAGCCCACCTCTGGGGACCCCCCTATCACAGACTCTAGTCACATTGTTAAAGTCTCCTCCAAAGATCACTTGTCGGCTGGTAAAAAGAAAAGGCTTAATCCTCATAAGAAGACATTTACGGTCCCACCTACTTTGTGGTCCATAGATGTTGATTAATCTTAATTCTTGTCTTCCCATGAGGACATCTAGAATCAGGCACCTTCCCATTTCCAACTCGATAATCCTCCTGCATTCTACTCTTTCGGCGGTTTTAAAAAGGACCGCCACCCCGCTACGTGGCTCGGCCGCAAGAGACCAGAATGACGGACCGAGCCGCCATTCCTGCTTGGCTTTCGCCAGCAACTCAACACTTGTTAACCAGGTCTCTTGCAAAAATAAAATATCAGCATCAATACGGCTGAAAAAATCAAAGGCCATAAAACGGGCCACGTCTGACTTAATGCTAGCAACATTAATACTTGCCAGCGTCAACAGGGTGAGTTCCGCCATCATACATGATCGAGTTGGATAGCTTTCTTTTTCCCCCCTCCACCACCACTCTCCTCATCATTATCTCCTGATCCTTCATTTTCCTTTTGCCTTTTCAGACACACTGATACATCCATACCGTTCTGTTTGCCCACGGAATCAGGCTTAGCCCCCCCTCCAGAAGAAGGAGGGCAGGGCCCGGCAACCTGCGAGGAGGCCTTTGCGCCCTCCGGTACCACATCCTCCTCCTCCCCAACTGGAGTTGGGGGATCCTCGTCAAGGACCTGATACCGGTTGGAGAGATCCACAGGAGGGGCCCCGACTAATTCTTCCTCTGGCATCTGGTCAAGGGTGAGTGGGACAGATGAATCCCACTCCAGAGAGGGCTTGCGACCCTCTCCTTTCTTTTTCCTCCTGCTCCGTTTGTTCCTCCTATCCCCCAACCACCTCCTGTAATCCTCGTCCATGCTTTCGCCGTACGAGGATGCGGATGTAGCAGAGGGGTTGGCTTCCTCAGGCTGAACCCCAGGTCCTCCCTCCTCATCGCTGTACCCTGGGTCGCTACAACCTGGATCCCCAACTAAAAGGCCTGCCGGAGAATCAACTAAGGGACCAGCTGCCGCCTGCTCCCTATCCCTACGGCGTTTTTCTTGCCGTTTAATCCTGGAAGGCCTTAAGTTCTTAACTGTACCCTGTCTGCTTCTTCCAGTGCTGGTATCACCGGCACTCGTCCCTTCACCAACCGGCCCAGTCCCGGCAGCAGGCCCTTCTTCAACAACAGACCCAGCTTCATGGCTAGCATCCGCTTGAGTCCGGGCCCGGCCCTGAGCCTTGTTGGAAAAGGCAAGCGGACAACGACTGAAGGGATGACCCAGGTCCCCACACAGGTTACACCGAATCCGCCTACAGGATGCGGCAAGATGGCCAATGTCACCACACTTTGCACACTTGCGAACATCGCATTGTGCGCTAAAGTGAGTGGGACTACCACACCTATAGCAGACCTTCGGCTGTCCCTGATAGAAAACCATAATTCTATCTCGACCCAAGAAAGCAGAGGAGGGGATATGAGCAACTGAGTTGCCCTGTGCCCTCAGCTTTACGCTGAAGGTCCAGGCACCTGACCAGATGCCGTGATCATCCAAAACTTTGGCGGGGAATTGTCCAACCTCGCCATAACGACTGAGCCATGTCATAATGTCCACGCTAGAAAGTGATTCGTTACAGGTTAATACCGTCACTTTCTTGACCATCGTCTGGCGGGTTATAGCCTGGACAGAAAATCCCCGCCAGGCCGGGGTGTTCTTTGCCAGTTCATATTTAGACCAGAAGAGCTCAAGCCCCTCTGGTCTAACAAAACTAACATCGAAACTCTTGGTGCCGTAGGGATGGATTAGGGCAAAGATGTCATTTGCCACAAAGCCCATCCCCAGGAGAAGTTCCACAACGTCTTTCCTAGAAGGCGTTGCTTCTTCACTCCTCCAAGAGAGACGGGCCACATTCCTACGGCTCCCCCCGGATGTAGGGAGAGACCAAACGGTCTCTCCCGCTCTTTCCTCTCGGAAGGTTCTCAGACCATGTCTCTCTGTCCAAAAAGACAGTTTAACCGGTTCACCCTCCACCTGCATGGAAGTCTCTTTCCCCTTCCTCAGAGCCTCCAAGAGGCGCCGTTGCAAGTTACCATTACCTGATTCCTTGGGCAAAGAGTCACCTGCAGCCACACTAGCATATGATCTCCTATTTGGACTTGCACAATCCCCTGCTTCCCTTGCAACCTGCCTCCTCCCGTCAGCCTCTTCCTCCTCGACTTCCGTATCTGCTGCATAAGCAGCTACCAATTCCTCATTCATACTCTCACCAGTTATATCTTCATTTGCCTCACCATTCATTTCCCTATTTACATCCTTATTTGTAACAACGTCCTCATTCATGCTCTCATTCATACTCTCATTCATACTCTCATTTGCGTCTCTTCCTAAGTTACCACTCGCAACATCATTTACCATACTTACAATCCCATCGCTCTTCACTCCCCTCAGACTGGTCGGGTTCCCTAGAGGAGTACTGGCGTCATTGGGGGCAGGGTCTGAAGGGCCCCCCATTTCAGGAACTGCGGAGGACTTCCTATCCCCCACACCCCTCACCCTCTCTGCAGCCCGCACAGTCCCTGAAGATTCTGCAACCTCCACAGACTTTAATGGTTTATTTGCTGGTTTCTTTATAAACCTTCCAGATTTTGCTCTGGCCCTTTCAACTGTCTTTTTCTGAGCCTTGTCCGCAGCCATTCCATCTTTCACCTTGTCCGCAACACTGTCAGGGGTTTTAACCCTGTCTGCCCCTGTGTTCTCCTTTCCACTGCAGGAAAGGGGGACACCTGCTGCCACCATCTCAGATTCATTCTCCCGTGCTGTTTGGCCCGATTCCACTACAGGAACCGCGCTGGGCTCAGCAATGGGTTCAGAAGGCACAAAACGTAACACTTCTTCCTTTATGATCTTCTTTTTCTTTTCTCTTACCACCTCATCTTCTGGGACCTCCTCGTCACCGAAATACAATTTGCCCACTGGGGATTCCAGCTGTCTGATCTCCACCATTAGTCTCCCCCCAGACCTGCCTTCATCCCCAGAGGATGACATAACTGGTTCAGAGGGGTCCCCTTGGCCACCCGGTAATGAGTCCACCTCTGACTCCACCAACTCCTTCACCTTCCTCTGGCTTCCAGACCGCAGCCCTGACGGACTGGAGCCAGACATGCTTTCAAAGCGACAGTCATTCTTGAATTTCTCCATAAACGGCCCTCCATTTTTCACTATGGAGGCCCTCTTTTCCTCCAAAGTCGCGATCTCCTCCTCCAGCTTCTCCAGCCTGGAGGAGAGGACCGCTCTCTTACTTTTTGGTAACATGGCCTGAGCTTTCACATTCCTCTGTTCCAATTTAAATTGTTTTAATTTCTTCTTTACTTCCTCAAGCTGATTTAGGAAATACGCCACCCTTGATGAGTACAATGAGGGGGTTTCAGTGGGGCTCATGACCCCCCAATTAAACAGTCTCCTGGCCTCTGCGGCTTGTACACCAGAGGAGATACCAGGAGAACCAGAAACACCAGCAACCACACCAGGAGCTACGTCACTGCTAGTTACACCCGAAGCACCCCCTCTGGGCTGAGGCACAGAATCACTACTCCCAGCCTCACATACCTCACCCTTTGGGGTTCCAGGCTCCATTCCTGCAGCTTTCCTTGGTCCAGAGACTTCACAGGCTGCTTGTTCAGCAACCTGACCCGCCGGCTCTGCTCTCTGTTCACCCGCTGCCTGCTCAGCAGCCGGCCTTTCTTTCCCATCCAGCTTTCCTGGGTGCAGAGTTATCTGCTCTGAAGAGGAGCTCAGAGAGGATCCCAGGCTTGTTTTCCTCCCAGGACATCTCCTGACCACACCCGGTGCATTGCTGGAGTCACACAGGGATTCCTGCAGTGGATCTCTGCTGCTCCTGGTTGCTGCTCCTCTCCTGCCCGCAGTCTGAGCGGGGCTGTCATCTGCTCCCTGCGGCTTTGCAGCCGCACGCTGCGGGGTTCTCTGAGGCTTACCACCGGCCGCCGGTGTCACCTTGCCGCTGTTTCTCGATGCTGGAGAATCAGGAGGTAAGTCTCCAGTTTCAGGAGGTCTTCCTGCCGCACGCGGGGTTCCACTATGGCTGCCGGCACGTGTAGATAAACGGCGGCAGTCAGGGGCTCGAGGATCCATGCCTGGAGAACACGCCACCCCCTGGGGAAAGGGCAGCGTATCCCCCAGCACACAATGTCAGGCTCCTGCTCCTCTCACAGTGCAGCACAGAGGAAGAAACACAGCTCCTCCCACAGGATGTGATACACTGTGGTAATGGTAGACTGCATGGCTAGAGGCTGGATGTTATACACTGTGCTAATGGTAGACTGCATAGCTAGAGGCTGGATGTTATACACCTGTGGTAATGGTAGACTGCATGGCTAGAGGCTGGATGTTATACACCTGTGGTAATGGTAGACTGCATGGCTAGAGGCTGGATGTTATACACTGTGGTAATGGTAGACTGCATGGCTAGAGGCTGGATGTTATACACCTGTGGTAATGGTAGACTGCATGGCTAGAGGCTGGATATTATACACCTGTGCTAATGGCAGACTGTATGGCTAGAGGCTGGATGTTATACAATGTGGTAATGGTAGACTGCACGGCTAGAGGCTGGATGTGATACACTGTGGTAATGGTAGACTGCATGGCTAGAGGCTGGATGTTATACACTGTGGTAATGGTAGACTGCACGGCTAGAGGATGGATGTTATACACCTGTGGTAATGGTAGACTGCATGGCCGGGCGGAATGTTATACACTGTGGTAATGGCACTGAAGGACACACCTGAAGTCAATGATGAAGTGGGGCGGATAGTGAACTCCATGTTGTACAGTCATGTGAAAAAATTAGGACACCCTTTGAAAGCATGTGGTTTTTTGTAACATTTTTAATAAAAGGTTATTTCATCTCCGTTTCAACAATACAGAGAGATTAAAGTAATCCGACTAAACAAAGAAAACTGAAGAAAAGTCTTTTCAAGATCTTCTGTAAATGTCATTCTACAAAAATGCCTATTCTAACTGAGGAAAAAGATAGGACACCCTTGCCCCTAATAGCGAGTGTTACCTCCTTTGGCTGAAATAACTGCAGTGAGACGGTTCTTGTAGCCATCTACCAGTCTTCGACATCGGTCTGAGGAAATTTTACCCCACTCCTCAATGCAGAACTTTTTCAGCTGTGAGATGTTTGAGGGGTTTCTTGCACGTACAGCCCTTTTCAAGTCACCCCACAGCATCTCAATGGGATTCAAATCTGGACTTTGACTTGGCCATTCCAGGACTCTCCATTTCTTCTTTTTCAGCCAATCTTTGGTTGATTTACTAGTATGTTTTGGGTCATTGTCATGTTGCATGGTCCAGTTCCGCTTCAGCTTTAATTTTCTAACTGATGGTCTCACATGTTCTTCAAGCACCTTCTGATACACAGTAGAATTCATCGTGGATTCTATGATGGTGAGCTGACCAGGTCCTGCTGCAGCAAAGCAGCCCCAAACCATGACACTTCCACCTCCATGCTTCACAGTTGGTATGAGGTTCTTTTCTTGGAATGCTGTGTTTGGTTTACGCCAAACATGTCCTCTGCTGTTGTGTCCAAATAATTCAATTTTGGACTCATCTGTCCAAAGAACATTATTCCAGAAGTCCTGGTCTTTGTCAACTTTATCTCTGGCAAATGTCAGTCTGGCCTCGATGTTTCTCTTGGAAAGCAAAGGTTTCCTCCTTGCACACCTCCCATGCAAGTTAAACTTGTACAGTCTCTTTCTGATTGTAGAGGCATGTACTTCTACATCAACAGTAGCCAGAGCCTGCTGTAGTTCTCGAGATGACACTTTAGGGTTTTTGGAGACCTCTTTTAGCATCTTGCGGTCTGCTCTTGGGGTGAACTTGCTGGGGCGACCAGTCCTGGGCATGTTGGCAGTTGTTTTGAAAGCCCTCCACTTGTAGACTATCTTCCGGACAGTGGAATGGCTGATTTCAAAATCTTTTGAGATCTTTTTAAATCCCTTCCCAGACTCATAGGCTGCTACAATCTTTTTTCTGAAGTCCTCTGACAGCTCTTTTGCTCTCACCATGGTGCTCACTCTCACTTCAACAGTCAGGAGCACACCAAACTAAATGTCTGAGGTTTAAATACGGCAAGCCTCATTCAACATGCAGAGTAACGATCTACTAATTATGTGCACCTGGTGTGATATACCTGTGTGAGATCTGAGCCAATTTAAGAGGGAATACATGTGAGGGTGTCCTATCTTTTTCCTCAGTTAGAATAGGCATTTTTGTAGAATGACATTTACAGAAGATCTTGAAAAGACTTTTCTTCAGTTTTCTTTGTTTAGTTGGATTACTTTAATCTCTCTGTATTGTTGAAACGGAGATGAAATAACCTTTTATTAAAAATGTTACAAAAAACCACATGCTTTCAAAGGGTGTCCTAATTTTTTCACATGACTGTATATGTACCTTATATATTATGTAACAGACGCGACGCCCTCCTATAGAGATACAATGTGTAGATCTTTATTCAGCAGCTGCACATTATATAAATACTGCAGAGCGGCGTGCGGCGTTGAGCTTCTACATTCATAGATCGGCAGGTGATGATCCCCTGAAGTGACTGCAGTGACGGAGTCCAGTCCGCCCCTGTGGGGTAGGCAGTGGCTCTGCAGAGGAGCGCCCCCTGCTGAATACAGCCCTGTCAAATCTGAGACCCTGCCAGAGGGAGTTCAGGGATCACCAGGGTTAGTGTGTGACGGGGCCGGGGTCCGTCAGGTAGTTATTAGGGGCCCAGTTATCCTTTTCCTCTGGGGCCCCTGTTCCTACCTGTTATAACCTCCAGATCCCGAGGAGTCCCATCATTGTAGATAAGTCGTCTGGGCGCTCGGTATATCTGTAACACTCACACATTATTTCTCTTTGGGCTCCGTCCCTGTGGCCCCAAGCCAGGTACCCTGCCGCCTGGTGATTGGCAGCTCCTCAGCCAAACTTGATGTGAGTCTGTGGATTGTAGAACCAGACCTGGAGGAGGATGAGCGCGTCCAGGCAGATCTGCAGGGCTCCGCACAGCCAGAACTGAGCGGGCGTGGCCTTGATGATGAAGTACAAGGTCTTGAAGCAGTCGCCCGCAGTCCACAGCACGACCATCGGGACACTGATGAGACAAGACACAGGAGGCATGAGGCACGCGGCTCGCCCTGAGCGCTAATAAGGGAGGCACGGACCATTTCACCCTCTAAGTGCCCGACACCTAATACACCAATTTATTGCCTGTCAGAGCCAAGGCTGTCCATGTGCGGGCCCCAGGGCCACAGCTCATACAGAATGTAACGGTCACAGCTCAGCGGCAGCTACGGAGGACGAGGAAAGGAAAATCTGGGAAATCCTCAACCCCTCGAAGGCAGCAATACTGGGGACGTCACCACGGATTCATCTCCCCATCCATGGCCACCAGCACTGCAGAAGTCCGTTACCTGCAAAGGAGGTGAAGAACTGTTCATCCTGAGCCTCCTGTTTCATGAATGAAAAGCAAGAACTGCACTGATGACTACACTCTCACACATAGGAGGGATTAGTACCTGTGCTCATCCTGGGCTTCCGACTTCATGAACAGAGTGATCCCTCACTGTGCATGACGGGTGCACCCCAGATCTGTCACTGTGCATGATGGGTGCACCCCAGATCTGTCACTGTGCATGATGGGTGCACCCCAGATCTCTCACTGTGCATGACGGGTGCTCCCCAGATCTCTCACTGTGCATGACGGGTGCACCCCAGATCTTTCACTGTGCATGACGGGTGCACCCCAGATCTCTCACTGTGCATGACGGGTGCACCCCAGATCTGTCACTGTGCATGAAGGGTGCACCCCAGATCTATCACTGTGCATGATGGGTGCACCCCAGATCTGTCACTGTGCATGATGGGTGCACCCCAGATCTCTCACTGTGCATGACGGGTGCACCCCAGATCTCTCACTGTGCATGAAGGGTGCACCCCAGATCTATCACTGTGCATGATGGGTGCACCCCAGATCTGTCACTGTGCATGATGGGTGCACCCCAGATCTCTCACTGTGCATGACGGGTGCACCCCAGATCTCTCACTGTGCATGACGGGTGCACCCCGGATCTCTCACTGTGCATGACGGGTGCACCCCAGATCTCTCACTGTGCATGACGGGTGCACCCCAGATCTCTCACTGTGCATGATGGGTGCACCCCAGATCTGTCACTGTGCATGATGGGTGCACCCCAGATCTCTCACTGTGCATGACGGGTGCACCCCGGATCTCTCACTGTGCAAGACGGGTGCACCCCAGATCTCTCACTGTGCATGATGGGTGCACCCCAGATCTCTCACTGTGCATGACGGGTGCACCCCGGATCTCTCACTGTGCATGACGGGTGCACCCCAGATCTCTCACTGTGCATGACGGGTGCACCCCAGATCTCTCACTGTGCATGACGGGTGCACCCCGGATCTCTCACTGTGCATGACGGGTGCACCCCAGATCTCTCACTGTGCAAGACGGGTGCACCCCAGATCTCTCACTGTGCAAGACGGGTGCACCCCAGATCTCTCACTGTGCATGACGGGTGCACCCCGGATCTCTCACTGTGCATGACGGGTGCACCCTGGATCTCTCACTGTGCATGACGGGTGCACCCCGGATCTCTCACTGTGGTTGACGGGTGCACCCCAGATCTGTCACTGTGCATGACGGGTGCACCCCAGATCTGTCACTGTGCATGACGGGTGCACCCCGGATCTCTCACTGTGCATGACGGGTGCACCCCGGATCTCTCACTGTGCATGACGGGTGCACCCCAGATCTCTCACTGTGCATGACGGGTGCACCCCAGATCTCTCACTGTGCATGATGGGTGCACCCCAGATCTGTCACTGTGCATGATGGGTGCACCCCAGATCTCTCACTGTGCATGACGGGTGCACCCCAGATCTGTCACTGTGCATGACGGGTGCACCCCGGATCTCTCACTGTGCATGACGGGTGCACCCCGGATCTCTCACTGTGCATGACGGGTGCACCCCAGATCTCTCACTGTGCATGACGGGTGCACCCCAGATCTCTCACTGTGCATGACGGGTGCACCCCGGATCTCTCACTGTGCATGACGGGTGCACCCCAGATCTCTCACTGTGCAAGACGGGTGCACCCCAGATCTCTCACTGTGCATGACGGGTGCACCCTGGATCTCTCACTGTGCATGACGGGTGCACCCTGGATCTCTCACTGTGCATGACGGGTGCACCCCAGATCTCTCACTGTGGTTGACGGGTGCACCCCAGATCTGTCACTGTGCATGACGGGTGCACCCCAGATCTGTCACTGTGCATGAAGGGTGCACCCCAGATCTCTCACTGTGCATGACGGGTGCACCCCAGATCTCTCACTGTGCATGACGGGTGCACCCCAGATCTCTCACTGTGCATGATGGGTGCACCCCAGATCTCTCACTGTGCATGACGGGTGCACCCCGGATCTCTCACTGTGCATGACGGGTGCACCCCAGATCTCTCACTGTGCATGACGGGTGCACCCCAGATCTCTCACTGTGCATGATGGGTGCACCCCAGATCTCTCACTGTGCATGAAGGGTGCACCCCAGATCTCTCACTGTGCATGACGGGTGCACCCCAGATCTCTCACTGTGCATGACGGGTGCACCCCAGATCTCTCACTGTGCATGATGGGTGCACCCTAGATCTCTCACTGTGCATGACGGGTGCACCCCAGATCTCTCACTGTGCATGACGGGTGCACCCTGGATCTCTCACTGTGCATGACGGGTGCACCCTGGATCTCTCACTGTGCATGACGGGTGCACCCCAGATCTCTCACTGTGGTTGACGGGTGCACCCCAGATCTGTCACTGTGCATGACGGGTGCACCCCAGATCTCTCACTGTGCATGAAGGGTGCACCCCAGATCTCTCACTGTGCATGACGGGTGCACCCCAGATCTCTCACTGTGCATGACGGGTGCACCCCAGATCTCTCACTGTGCAAGACGGGTGCACCCCAGATCTGTCACTGTGCATGACGGGTGCACCCCAGATCTTTCACTGTGCATGACGGGTGCACCCCAGATCTCTCACTGTGCATGACGGGTGCACCCCAGATCTGTCACTGTGCATGAAGGGTGCACCCCAGATCTATCACTGTGCATGATGGGTGCACCCCAGATCTGTCACTGTGCATGATGGGTGCACCCCAGATCTCTCACTGTGCATGACGGGTGCACCCCAGATCTCTCACTGTGCATGAAGGGTGCACCCCAGATCTATCACTGTGCATGATGGGTGCACCCCAGATCTGTCACTGTGCATGATGGGTGCACCCCAGATCTCTCACTGTGCATGACGGGTGCACCCCAGATCTCTCACTGTGCATGACGGGTGCACCCCGGATCTCTCACTGTGCATGACGGGTGCACCCCAGATCTCTCACTGTGCATGACGGGTGCACCCCAGATCTCTCACTGTGCATGATGGGTGCACCCCAGATCTGTCACTGTGCATGATGGGTGCACCCCAGATCTCTCACTGTGCATGACGGGTGCACCCCGGATCTCTCACTGTGCAAGACGGGTGCACCCCAGATCTCTCACTGTGCATGATGGGTGCACCCCAGATCTCTCACTGTGCATGACGGGTGCACCCCGGATCTCTCACTGTGCATGACGGGTGCACCCCAGATCTCTCACTGTGCATGACGGGTGCACCCCAGATCTCTCACTGTGCATGACGGGTGCACCCCGGATCTCTCACTGTGCATGACGGGTGCACCCCAGATCTCTCACTGTGCAAGACGGGTGCACCCCAGATCTCTCACTGTGCAAGACGGGTGCACCCCAGATCTCTCACTGTGCATGACGGGTGTACCCCGGATCTCTCACTGTGCATGACGGGTGCACCCTGGATCTCTCACTGTGCATGACGGGTGCACCCCGGATCTCTCACTGTGGTTGACGGGTGCACCCCAGATCTGTCACTGTGCATGACGGGTGCACCCCAGATCTGTCACTGTGCATGACGGGTGCACCCCGGATCTCTCACTGTGCATGACGGGTGCACCCCGGATCTCTCACTGTGCATGACGGGTGCACCCCAGATCTCTCACTGTGCATGACGGGTGCACCCCAGATCTCTCACTGTGCATGACGGGTGCACCCCGGATCTCTCACTGTGCATGACGGGTGCACCCCAGATCTCTCACTGTGCAAGACGGGTGCACCCCAGATCTCTCACTGTGCATGACGGGTGCACCCTGGATCTCTCACTGTGCATGACGGGTGCACCCTGGATCTCTCACTGTGCATGACGGGTGCACCCCAGATCTCTCACTGTGGTTGACGGGTGCACCCCAGATCTGTCACTGTGCATGACGGGTGCACCCCAGATCTGTCACTGTGCATGAAGGGTGCACCCCAGATCTCTCACTGTGCATGACGGGTGCACCCCAGATCTCTCACTGTGCATGACGGGTGCACCCCGGATCTCTCACTGTGCATGATGGGTGCACCCCAGATCTCTCACTGTGCATGACGGGTGCACCCCGGATCTCTCACTGTGCATGACGGGTGCACCCCAGATCTCTCACTGTGCATGACGGGTGCACCCCAGATCTCTCACTGTGCATGATGGGTGCACCCCAGATCTCTCACTGTGCATGAAGGGTGCACCCCAGATCTCTCACTGTGCATGACGGGTGCACCCCAGATCTCTCACTGTGCATGACGGGTGCACCCCAGATCTCTCACTGTGCATGATGGGTGCACCCCAGATCTCTCACTGTGCATGACGGGTGCACCCCAGATCTCTCACTGTGCATGACGGGTGCACCCTGGATCTCTCACTGTGCATGACGGGTGCACCCTGGATCTCTCACTGTGCATGACGGGTGCACCCCAGATCTCTCACTGTGGTTGACGGGTGCACCCCAGATCTGTCACTGTGCATGACGGGTGCACCCCAGATCTCTCACTGTGCATGAAGGGTGCACCCCAGATCTCTCACTGTGCATGACGGGTGCACCCCAGATCTCTCACTGTGCATGACGGGTGCACCCCAGATCTCTCACTGTGCAAGACGGGTGCACCCCAGATCTGTCACTGTGCATGACGGGTGCACCCTGGATCTGTCACTGTGCATGACGGGTGCACCCTGGATCTCTCACTGTGCATGACGGGTGCACCCCAGATCTCTCACTGTGCAAGACGGGTGCACCCCAGATCTGTCACTGTGCATGAAGGGTGCATCCCAGATCTCTCACTGTGCATGACGGGTGCACCCCAGATCTGTCACTGTGCATGAAGGGTGCATCCCAGATCTCTCACTGTGGATGACGGGTGCACCCCAGATCTCTCACTGTGCATGAAGGGTGCACCCCAGATCTCTCACTGTGCATGAAGGGTGCACCCCAGATCTCTCACTGTGCATGACGGGTGCACCCTGGATCTCTCACTGTGCATGAAGGGTGCATCCCGGATCTCTCACTGTGCATGACGGGTGCACCCCGGATCTCTCACTGTGCATGACGGGTGCACCCCAGATCTCTCACTGTGCATGAAGGGTGCATCCCGGATCTCTCACTGTGCATGACGGGTGCACCCCAGATCTCTCACTGTGCATGAAGGGTGCATCCCGGATCTCTCACTGTGCATGACGGGTGCACCCCGGATCTCTCACTGTGCATGAAGGGTGCACCCCGGATCTCTCACTGTGCATGACGGGTGCACCCCAGATCTCTCACTGTGGATGACGGGTGCACCCCGGATCTCTCACTGTGCATGACGGGTGCACCCCAGATCTCTCACTGTGCATGAAGGGTGCACCCCAGATCTCTCACTGTGCATGACGGGTGCACCCTGGATCTCTCACTGTGCATGAAGGGTGCACCCTGGATCTCTCACTGTGCATGACGGGTGGACCCCAGATCTCTCACTGTGCATGACGGGTGCACCCCAGATCTGTCACTGTGCATGAAGGGTGCACCCCAGATCTCTCACTGTGGATGACGGGTGCACCCCAGATCTCTCACTGTGCATGACGGGTGCTCCCCAATACATAAAGCATCCATCCTCATCACTGCAGGCGCCTCCCTATTAATGGCCCTCTCCCTCCATGTCCCAGAACTAATCCAACCTGTCTCCTGTCACTTGTAGTGCTGCTTCATTTATTATCCCAGCTCGTCATATATCACATGTATACTGGGAAGGGTCCATTATATATGACTTATCACAATACCTTATACGTAATCTGTCCTCCTGCTGTGGCCCCAGACAACGGCTATGATCACAGGGGCCCAAGTTATATGAACATGGGGGCCTCTACTGGCCGACTGCAGTAATGACAGGAAGCATCCTTTCACTTCACATTTCTAAAGAGTCATCAGACGATAATACATCTCAGTGATGTCACCGCTGATCTCTAGTGATGGGTAGGCGGCATTCTCAGTGATGTCACCGCTGATCTCTAGTGAATTGATAGGCGGCATTCTCAGTGATGTCACCGCTGATCTCTAGTGGATGGATAGGCGGCATTCTCAGTGATGTCACCGCTGATCTCTAGTGATGGATAGGCGGCATTCTCAGTGATGTCACCGCTGATCTCTAGTGAATGGATAGGGGGCATTCTCAGTGATGTCACCGCTGATCTCTAGTGGATGGATAGGCGGCATTCTCAGTGATGTCACCGCTGATCTCTAGTGATGGATAGGCGGCATTCTCAGTGATGTCACCGCTGATCTCTAGTGAATGGATAGGCAGCATTCTCAGTGATGTCACCGCTGATCTCTAGTGAATAGATAGGCGGCATTCTCAGTGATGTCACCGCTGATCTCTAGTGAATGGATAGGCTGCGTTCTCAGTGATGTCACCGCTGATCTCTAGTGAATGGATAGGTGGCATTCTCAGCGATGTCACTGCTGATCTCTAATGATGATAGGCGGCATTCTCAGTGATGTCACCGCTGATCTCTAATGATGATAGGCGGCATTCTCAGTGATGTCACCGCTGATCTCTAGTGAATGGATAGGCTGCATTCTCAGTGATGTCACCGCTGATCTCTAGTGAATGGATAGGCTGCATTCTCAGTGATGGCACCGCTGATCTCTAGTGAATGGATAGGCTGCATTCTCAGTGATGTCACCGCTGATCTCTAGTGAATGGATAGGCGGCATTCTCAGCGATGTCACCGCTGATCTCTAATGATGATAGGCGGCATTCTCAGTGATGTGACGGTTTCAGAAATGTATTTGAGGTTAAAGGAGGTTTCCAAGTCTCACCTTTGACAGAGTTTAATTACCCGTGTGGTACATGGTGCCTCCTCCAGGATAAACGCTGCCATCCGCCTGCAGCCAGCGCGGTATAAACGCTGCCATCCGCCTGCAGCCAGCGCTGGATAAACGCTGCCATCCACCTGCAGCCAGCGCGGGATAAACGCTGCCATCCGCCTGCAGCCAGCGCGGGATAAACGCTGCCATCCGCCTGCAGCCAGCGCGGGATAAACGCTGCCATCCGCCTGCAGCCAGCGCGGGATAAACGCTGCCATCCGCCTGCAGCCAGCGCTGGATAAACGCTGCCATCCGCCTGCAGCCAGCGCGGGATAAACGCTGCCATCCGCCTGCAGCCAGCGCGGGATAAACGCTGCCATCCGCCTGCAGCCAGCGCGGGATAAACGCTGCCATCCGCCTGCAGCCAGCGCGGGATAAACGCTGCCATCCGCCTGCAGCCAGCTCGGGATAAACGCTGCCATCCACCTGCAGCCAGCGCGGGATAAACGCTGCCATCCGCCTGCAGCCAGCGCGGGATAAACGCTGCCATCCGCCTGCAGCCAGCGCGGGATAAACGCTGCCATCCGCCTGCAGCCAGCGCGGGATAAACGCTGCCATACGCCTGCAGCCAACGCGGGGTAAACGCTGCCATCCGCCTGCAGCCAGCGCTGGATAAACGCTGCCATCCGCCTGCAGCCAGCGCGGGATAAACGCTGCCATACGCCTGCAGCCAACGCGGGGTAAACGCTGCCATCCGCCTGCAGCCAGCGCTGGATAAACGCTGCCATCCGCCTGCAGCCAGCGCGGGATAAACGCTGCCATACGCCTGCAGCCAACGCGGGGTAAACGCTGCCATCCGCCTGCAGCCAGCTCGGGATAAACGCTGCCATCCGCCTGCAGCCAGCTCGGGATAAACGCTGCCATCCGCCTGCAGCCAGCGCGGGATAAACGCTGCCATCCGCCTGCAGCCAGAGCTGGATAAACGCTGCCATCCGCCTGCAGCCAGCGCTGGATAAACGCTGCCATCCGCCTGCGCCTCCTGCACAATAGACGGCGGCTGCTGTATGACTTCATGCACTCGCCTGCCTAATAGCCCCCAATGGGGGGTCCCTGAGAAGAGCCATTTACTGAGGACACATTGTCATTTTATCAGTGATGTCATCAGCAGGGGGCGGGGCTGTGACTACCTCTCAGACAGGATATACAGGCAGGTTGTCAGCAGTAATAGATGAATAGATGTTCCTGTAGTATAAGCAGGGGTGCACCTAGCCTTTCTGCGCCCCGACTCCCCAATGCCAATTTCTTAACCTAACCCCCTCCCTTCAGCTCATGGCCCTTCGGTTGCCCCCCTCTTGCCCTTACCTGGTGCTGCCTGAGGCGATCGCCTCACCCGGCCTCATTGGTGGTGCACCCCTGAGTATAAGGTGTCATTATATCAGTGATGTCATCAGCAGGGGCGGGGCTGTGACTACCTCTCAGACAGGATACACAGGCAGGTTGTCAGCAGTAATAGACAAGGGCTTTGGTTCTTCGGATGGAGAACCCATTTTCTGACTATTGGTGTACCATGGATCGTCATGCAGTGGCTCCCCCTAGTGGCCACATTTCCATAGAAAACACAGGAGGGAGACTGTGCTGCCGTGTCCATGGTGGAGGGCCATTCTCAGACAGGCGGCTTCTTACCTCATGCCTCGCGTGGACTTGTTCCTGAGGTTCTGCAGCAGCTGAGGGAGTCCTAACGTTGCCTCAGTGAGGAGGGCCACTAACCCCAGGGCCTCCACAAAGATGGGGACATCCAGGAGGCTGTACGTGAGGAGGGCACCAAGGACGGTCAGCGACAGGCAGAACTGCAGATAATCCTCAAAGCGGCTCCACTCCCAGAAGTCCGCCAGCTTGAAGTCTGCAAAGAAAAGTGTGAGAGTCAGATATGGACGGCCCCCGAGCTGCCGCCGCCGCCCCCCCCCCCCCCGCCAACCATTACACTGAGGAGCCCCGCAGATCTGCCCTGAGTCTCCCACACTCTGATCTTTACCAAGTGGTTGTGAAGGGATCACTAATCTGATTCAAGGGCCCCGTCAGAAAACTGCCCCTCCCCCGCCGAGCAGTGAGACACCAAACAGGAGCCTCAGCCATGTGGCCCCAGAGAATAACATCCAGGGCCACGCTCTCTGTCTGATATATGTATACATGAAATGACCTGGACATCAGACTGTGTTGTAACTGCCCTTCAGTCGCAGCCCCCTGTGAGGAGAAGAATGGCACGTATACATAGGAGCAGTATTATAGCAGTTATATACCTGTACATAGGAGCAGTATTATAGCAGTTATATTCTTGTACATCGGAGCAGTATTATAGCAGTTATATTCTTGTACATAGGAGCAGTATTATAGTAGTTATATTCTTGTACATAGGAGGCAGTATTATAGTAGTTATATTCTTGTACATAGGAGGCAGTATTATAGCAGTTATATTCTTGTACATAGGAGCAGTATTATAGTAGTTATATTCTTGTACATAGGAGCAGTATTATAGTAGTTATATTCTTGTACATAGGAGCAGTATTATAGCAGTTATATTCTTGTACATAGGAGGCAGTATTATAGTAGTTATATTCTTGTACATAGGGGCAGTATTATAGTAGTTATATTCTTGTACATAGGAGCAGTATTATAGTAGTTATATTCTTGTACATGGGAGGCAGTATTATAGTAGTTATATTCTTGTACATAGGAGCAGTATTATAGTAGTTATATTCTTGTACATAGGAGGCAGTATTATAGTAGTTATATTCTTGTACATAGGAGGCAGTATTATAGCAGTTATATTCTTGTACATAGGAGCAGTATTATAGTAGTTATATTCTTGTACATAGGAGCAGTATTATAGTAGTTATATTCTTGTACATAGGAGCAGTATTATAGCAGTTATATTCTTGTACATAGGAGGCAGTATTATAGTAGTTATATTCTTGTACATAGGGGCAGTATTATAGTAGTTATATTCTTGTACATAGGAGCAGTATTATAGTAGTTATATTCTTGTACATAGGAGGCAGTATTATAGTAGTTATATTCTTGTACATAGGGGCAGTATTATAGTAGTTATATTCTTGTACATAGGAGCAGTATTATAGTAGTTATATTCTTGTACATAGGAGGCAGTATTATAGTAGTTATATTCTTGTACATAGGAGCAGTATTATAGTAGATATATTCTTGTACATAGGAGGCAGTATTATAGTAGTTATATTCTTGTACATAGGAGCAGTATTATAGTAGTTATATTCTTGTACATAGGAGCAGTATTATAGTAGTTATATTCCTGTACATAGGAGGCAGTATTATAGTAGTTATATTCTTGTACATGGGAGGCAGTAATATAGCAGTTATATTCTTGTACATAGGAGCAGTATTATAGTAGTTATATTCTTGTACATAGGAGCAGTATTATAGTAGTTATATTCTTGTACATAGAAGGCAGTATTATAGTAGTTATATTCTTGTACATAGGAGGCAGTATTATAGCAGTTATATTCTTGTACATAGGAGCAGTATTATAGTAGTTATATTCTTGTACATAGGAGCAGTATTATAGTAGTTATATTCTTGTACATAGGAGCAGTATTATAGTAGTTATATTCTTGTACATAGGAGGCAGTATTATAGTAGTTATATCCTTGTACATAGGAGCAGTATTATAGTAGTTGTATTCTTGTACATAGGAGCAGTATTATAGTAGTTATATTCTTGTACATAGGAGGCAGTATTATAGTAGTTATATTCTTGTACATAGGAGGCAGTATTATAGTAGTTATATTCTTGTATATAGGAGGCAGTATTATAGTAGTTATATTCTTGAACATAGGAGGCAGTATTATAGTAGTTATATTCTTGTACATAGGAGCAGTATTATAGTAGTTATATTCCTGTACATAGGAGCAGTATTATAGCAGTTATATTCCTGTACATAGGAGCAGTATTATAGTAGGTATATTACTGTACATAGGAGGCAGTATTATAGTAGTTATATTCTTGTACATAGGAGCAGTATTATAGTAGTTATATTCTTGTACATAGGAGCAGTATTATAGTAGTTATATTCTTGTACATAGGAGCAGTATTATAGTAGTTATATTCTTGTACATAGGAGCAGTATTATAGTAGTTATATTCTTGTATATAGGAGGCAGTATTATAGTAGTTATATTCCTGTACATAGGAGGTAGTATTATAGTAGTTATATTCTTGTACATAGGAGCAGTATTATAGTAGTTATATTCTTGTACATAGGAGGCAGTATTATAGTAGTTATATTCTTGTACATAGGAGCAGTACTATAGTAGTTATATTCTTGTATATAGGAGGCAGTATTATAGTAGTTATATTCCTGTACATAGGAGGCAGTATTATAGCAGTTATATTCTTGTACATAGGAGCAGTATTATAGTAGTTATATTCTTGTACATAGGAGGCAGTATTATAGCAGTTATATTACAGTTCTGATCTTCTTGCTCTGACAAGTTGCAGATGCCGCCATTTTTGTCCCTTGCTGTGTAGTTGGAGCAGTATTTATAGGATACCTGGAGCGGTGTAGTAATGTACATGAAATATGAAAGCTATGAGAAAGCTGACAGCTCTTTGCTGCTCTCCAGTGAATACGATTACACCAGAAGATTTATGGAGGAGGTAAATACTTCCAGTATCTATTTCTCATCAGAGTAACCTGAGCAGAAGATGAATTATTGTGGCATGACGTGCGTGTACGGCGAGCAGTAACTCCTGTAACCGGTTATTTCATCAAATTAGGAAATCACTTAGCATGACTTTAAATGTCATCAGACCATCCTGGTTTATGAACAGAATTCCAGACACACAGTGAGGACTGACATTTAGGCAGAGTGGTAGGGGGAATTGGAGATGTGAGGAGAGCCTAACTGAATATTGCTCTTGGGCGCCGCTGATCACCTTCCTACACATATTCATTACATACACGCTGATTATTCGGAGGATTCTGCGCAGTAATCCGGCCTTATTATAAGGATCCCGCCAGCTCTGCCGGACACATGTGGGGACGTCAGCGATGGGAGAGTCCCCTCATATCAGAATGTTATAATTTAACTGCTATAGACGGACGGAGATCAGACCCTAGACTGCCTCGTGACTACAGTCCTCCAGTGCCGGGCGTCCTCTTCTATAATGAGCATTTACTACTCTCCCAGTACAACTCCTGATATACTAGACCAGGCGGTCCGCAAAGTCCAGACCAGTGAACTACAACTCTTAGCATGCACGCTTGCTTAGCTGTTCTCGGAAATCTTGCTGGGAGTTGTAGTTTGGCAACAGCTGCAGTGTCATCCGCAGCCTAGGACATACACTTACCGGTGAAGGCGCGATACTTGGTTGACACGCGGTTCACGGTCTGCACAGCGCAGCAGAGATGCAGCATCCATAACATGGTGACGATCATCAAGAGGCTCTGCAGGAGGAGAGGGAACTCGAAGAACTTCCCAAACCTGTGAGAGACAAGAGCACGTGATCACAAGGGACCGCCATCGTATCGCCACAGCCCGAGCAATACGACCCACTGCCCTTATACGTGTGATGGATACCAGTCAGAACGTCAGGGGTCTCCACCGCCATCTCCACCACTCTGACTGGTGCGGACCATCATATGGAAATGAGGGGAGCCCAATTCCAGCCCCCGAGCTCCTTCAAGGGCAGGTTTGTAAGTGATCTGGATCATGGTGACTTCTTACTGTATGGGGGGGGGGGGGGGGGGGGCTAATGCCGCCTGCTGATCTTTGGGGCATGTTTAGATGAAGAAGATAATTAGTAGCAAAGGAGTTTTCATCTGGATACATTATTGATACAAGGAGTGACATGTTATTGCAACATTAATGATACATTGTAGCGGCTCTGCCGCCTGCGCAGTCATCGCTGTGACCTTGGCCTCGTTACACTAGGTTGAGACGTTATCTGCAGCTCGTTCGAGCCCCGGAGATCAGACGCGCTCATTAATAGTCGCCCATTAATTCTGCGCACATTTCATGGGCTAACGTGAAAGCTGAATGAAAGCGGACAATTACTGGGATGAGATTTAATTGCAGCCCTGAAACAAGGAGAACTCATCTGAGCTGATTATTAATGGAAATCCCCCCGAGTCGTCCGGTCTCAGAACGACAAGGCAGACAGGACTGTGGGGCTCAGTCTGCGGTAATTAGAGGAGCAGTGACACCGGCGCAGAGTCAAATCAATCCCGACCCCCCGGGGTCAGCACTGTCATGGGGACAGTTCTATTGTGGCTGAATACAGGAGTAATCCGCCCCCCCCCCCCCCCCGGACTCCTTATACACAAGGAGTCTGGGATGGATTGCAAGTGTCATGTGACCTTTTTAGTTCATCCAATTGGTTCAAGGGCCACAAAGAGCTGAACGACCTGCAGAGCAGAAATCAGCAGCAGCTCTGCTCTCACCTAAAAAATATCCGGAGGATATTGGCAACCAGCAGAACAAAGCAGACCCAGGTGGAGAACCCCTCCGCATTAGACGTCCTCTTAATCTCCTGATACTGGGGGATGTATGGGAGCACACCGCCAACCACCATGACAGCGGACGACACCCAGGACAGGACCGGCCACGTTTCCACAGAATCCTCCGAAAAATCCATCTGTGCCGCCAATCACAATGTAAACCTGGAAATACAACATGCAGGATGATAACAAAGATTCCATAGGGAATGTCCATAGCAGTACAGATAAGTAACGTACACAGTGACTGCACCGGCAGAATAGTGAGCGCAGCTCTGGAGTATAATACAGGATGTAACTCAGGATCAGTACAGGATAAGTAATGTATGTGCACAGTGACTGCACCGGCAGAATAGTGAGTGCAGCTCTGGAGTATAATACAGGATGTAACTCAGGATCAGTACAGGATAAGTAATGTATGTACACAGTGACTGCACCAGCAGAATAGTGAGTGCAGCTCTGGAGTACAATACAGGATGTAACTCAGGATCAGTACAGGATAAGTAATGTATGTACACAGTGACTGCATCGGCAGAATAGTGAGTGCAGCTCTGGAGTATAATACAGGATGTAACTCAGGATCAGTACAGGATAAGTAATGTATGTACACAGTGACTGCACCAGCAGAATAGTGAGTGCAGCTCTGGAGTATAATACAGGATGTAACTCAGGATCAGTACAGGATAAGTAATGTATGTACACAGTGACTGCATCGGCAGAATAGTGAGTGCAGCTCTGGAGTATAATACAGGATGTAACTCAGGATCAGTACAGGATAAGTAATGTATGTACACAGTGACTGCACCAGCAGAATAGTGAGTGCAGCTCTGGAGTATAATACAGGATGTAACTCAGGATCAGTACAGGATAAGTAATGTATGTACACAGTGACTGCATCGGCAGAATAGTGAGTGCAGCTCTGGAGTATAATACAGGATGTAACTCAGGATCAGTACAGGATAAGTAATGTATGTACACAGTGACTGCACCAGCAGAATAGTGAGTGCAGCTCTGGAGTATAATACAGGATGTAACGCAGGATCAGTACAGGATAAGTAATGTATGTACACAGTGACTGCACCAGCAGAATAGTGAGTGCAGCTCTGGAGTATAATACAGGATGTAACTTAGGATCAGTACAGGATTAGTAATGTATGTACACAGTGACTGCACCGGCAGAAGAGTGAGTGCAGCTCTGGGGTATAATACAGGATGTAACTCAGGATCAGTCCAGGATAAGTAATGTATGTACACAGTGACTGCACCGGCAGAATAGTGAGTGCAGCTCTGGAGTATAATACAGGATGTAACTTAGGATCAGTACAGGATTAGTAATGTATGTACACAGTGACTGCACCGGCAGAATAGTGAGTGCAGCTCTGGAGTATAATACAGGATGTAACTTAGGATCAGTACAGGATAAGTAATGTATGTACACAGTGACTGCACCGGCAGAATAGTGAGTGCAGCTCTGGAGTATAATACAGGATGTAACTCAGGATCAGTACAGGATAAGTAATGTATGTACACAGTGACTGCACCAGCAGAATAGTGAGTGCAGCTCTGGAGTATAATACAGGATGTAACTCAGGATCAGTACAGGATAAGTAATGTATGTACACAGTGACTGCACCAGCAGAATAGTGAGTGCAGCTCTGGAGTATATTACAGGATGTAACTCAGGATCAGTACAGGATAAGTAATGTATGTACACAGTGACTGCACCAGCAGAATAGTGAGTGCAGCTCTGGAGTATAATACAGGATGTAACTCAGGATCAGTACAGGATAAGTAATGTATGTACACAGTGACTGCACCAGCAGAATAGTGAGTGCAGCTCTGGAGTATAATACAGGATGTAACTCAGGATCAGTACAGGATAAGTAATGTATGTACACAGTGACTGCACCAGCAGAATAGTGAGTGCAGCTCCGGAGTATAATACAGGATGTAACTCAGGATCAGTACAGGATAAGTAATGTATGTACACAGTGACTCCACCAGCAGAATAGTGAGTGCAGCTCTGGAGTATAATACAGGATGTAACTCAGGATCAGTACAGGATAAGTAATGTATGTACACAGTGACTGCACCAGCAGAATAGTGAGCGCAGCTCTGGAGTATAATACAGGATGTAACTCAGGATCAGGACAGGATCAGTAATGTATGTACACAGTGACTGCACCAGCAGAATAGTGAGTGCAGCTCTGGAGTATAATACAGGATGTAACTCAGGATCAGTACAGGATAAGTAATGTATGTACACAGTGACTGCAGCAGCAGAATAGTGAGTGCAGCTCCGGAGTATAATACAGGATGTAACTCAGGATCAGTACAGGATAAGTAATGTATGTACACAGTGACTCCACCAGCAGAATAGTGAGTGCAGCTCTGGAGTATAATACAGGATGTAACTCAGGATCAGTACAGGATAAGTAATGTATGTACACAGTGACTGCACCAGCAGAATAGTGAGTGCAGCTCTGGAGTATAATACAGGATGTAACTCAGGATCAGGACAGGATCAGTAATGTATGTACACAGTGACTGCACCAGCAGAATAGTGAGTGCAGCTCTGGAGTATAATACAGGATGTAACTCAGGATCAGTACAGGATAAGTAATGTATGTACACAGTGACTGCACCAGCAGAATAGTGAGTGCAGCTCTGGAGTATAATACAGGAGGTAACTCAGGATCAGGACAGGATAAGTAATGTATGTACACAGTGACTGCACCAGCAGAATAGTGAGTGCAGCTCTGGAGTATAATACAGGATGTAACTCAGGATCAGTACAGGATAAGTAATGTATGTACACAGTGACTGCACCAGCAGAATAGTGAGTGCAGCTCTGGAGTATAATACAGGACGTAACTCAGGATCAGTACAGGATAAGTAATGTATGTACACAGTGACTGCACCAGCAGAATAGTGAGTGCAGCTCTGCAGTATAATACAGGATGTAACTCAGGATCAGTACAGGATAAGTAATGTATGTACACAGTGTCTGCACCAGCAGAATAGTGAGTGCAGCTCTGGAGTATAATACAGGATGTAACTCAGGATCAGTACAGGATAAGTAATGTATGTAAACAGTGACTGCACCAGCAGAATAGTGAGTGCAGCTCTGGAGTGTAATACAGGATGTAACTCAGGATCAGTACAGGATAAGTAATGTATGTGCACAGTGACTGCAGCAGCAGAATAGTGAGTGCAGCTCTGGAGTATATAACAGGATGTAACTCAGGATCAGTACAGGATAAGTAATGTATGTACACAGTGTCTGCACCAGCAGAATAGTGAGTGCAGCTCTGGAGTATAATACAGGATGTAACTCAGGATCAGTACAGGATAAGTAATGTATGTAAACAGTGACTGCACCAGCAGAATAGTGAGTGCAGCTCTGGAGTATAATACAGGATGTAACTCAGGATCAGTACAGGATAAGTAATGTATGTACACAGTGACTGCCCCAGCAGAATAGTGAGTGCAGCTCTGGAGTATAATGCAGGATGTAACTCAGGATCAGTACAGGATAAGTAATGTATGTACACAGTGACTGCACCAGCAGAATAGTGAGTGCAGCTCTGGAGTATAATACAGGATGTAACTCAGGATCAGTACAGGATAAGTAATGTACACAGTTACTGCACTAGCAGAATAGTGAGTGCAGCTCTGGAGTATAATGCAGGATGTAACTCAGGATCAGTACAGGATCAGTAATGTATGTAGCCATGTTGGTGGTGCCGTCGTTGTGTCTCCACTGACTTGGTAAATAATCCATCAAACGTCTGGACTCACAATCCCGGATTGGGTTTTTCCATTCACCTTTCAGGCAGTGCATCCAATCACATCAAACTGAAATCAGTCAAATGTGAACACGGCCAGTCTGCATGTGATATCTTCCAGAGCAGAATTACCAGCTATCACATGAACTCAGCTCCTCTCTGTACCTACTGCTAATGTAACGAATCCTGAGCTGTGAATATAAGGGCGGCCATGGGGAGGTGCCTCTCCTGCACTGGGCTTTATGAATGTCAATCATAGAGTAATGGTTGCTATACAATGCGCTCCATAGCAACCTGATATCATATCCATCCGATGCTCCTGCCAGTGCAGGACATATGGATATGCTGGCGGAGATCCAGTATAGACATGGAATGGAGGAAGGAGCGCGGCTCAGTGAGGCGCGAGGCTCCCAGTACGAGCAGTCAGACAGGATATACCTTCAGGACAGTAAATATTTAGCAGGAGCAGAAAGTCAATATTAGGCTCACTGCCCTGGAGTCATATAGAGTAAGGCGCCATCGCCGTGCAGGGGGGCTGCATACCGTCATATGACCAGGATATCAGCATAAAGCCACCCCCCGACATCACCGTAGTGTCCCATGTGCCTCATGCAGTGACCCTATATATATACCATGATGAGCTTCCCAGTCCCACACACAGTCTACACTAAATTGACTTGCTGATGTTCTCCTCCTCCGCGGGTGGGCTTGGCGGGGGGCTGACAGGGCGTAGTACCCCTCCATCAGACTGGGAAATGGCTCATCCGTTTATCTCACATCTGTGCCAGTAGCTGTGCCCTCTGATGATGTCACACCCACACCAATGATGTCACCCGTCCTGAAAGACCACACCCCCAATTCCTATATTATGAGACAATTGTCACCTGTTGAGAAAATCAGGAACCGGCTGAACTCGCCACAATTATCTCTCATATGGGAACTCCGCCTGCGGATGGAGGGTGCGCTCCCCGTGACATTGGGGAGCTGTTATAACAGGGTGTGTCTGCAATGGGCGGCCTCCCCGCAGGGCCCTCTATATATAGCGTCCCAGGTGTAGGAAATGTCGAGTGGTATGTTGCGGCCTAAAATGTCTCTTATTGTGTGTCACGGTGCTCCTACCTGGACACGGCTGGACCCCAGGCTTTGGCTCCGAAGCAATAAATAGGGGGAATAATGGAGGGATTTGAAAGAATAACTTGAGCCCAGACCTTGAGATGAAGTTAAATGACAGCTTTACTTGAATAAACGTTTCTCCAAACAGTTTCAGGCTTTGTCTTGGTTCCAGCAGGCTGTAGCATTGAACTGGCAGGCAAACTCAACTCTGCTATATCTCTGTTTCTCTCACTCTGTTGTACTGACAGGCTGGCTGTATAACTCAGCTTCTTCTGTAGGCTGCACTTATTCTCTGTAGTCTGACTCTAGGTTATGCCAGGTAACTTTCCTCGTGGCTCCTGAGGCTTTAAGCTGTGGCCTCCATGGGCAGCAGAGCTTAAGGTGCTTTGGCTGGCATGGGCATGTCCGGCAGAGACGTGCCCCTGCACACCCTTCCACCTGTCTAGGGAAGACCTAAACTAAAACTAACTGGTCCCCTGGTAGGACTAGTCCACTTCTCTCCAGAGGGGGGTTAAAATGGAATGGAAAGCTCCATTCTACCTAAGTACAGCTCTGTCGTGTTTGCTGCCACCTGCTGGTGAACCAGGCACATTACATGAACATAACAGCTGCAAACAGATTAGGAATGCACGGCGTGGACGACCTAGACAACAATACATAAGATGACGTTTTGTCAGACCATTAGAGATAGTAGCAGGGTGCAGTAGTGGTAACACCACTCTGGGGTGTTACATGTCCAGCTCTGGACATCAGTGTATGTATAGGATGAACCTACATGAATTCACAATGTTACAGTTACTGGAAACAGTCAGCAAGCTTGTGGACAGGCCTAACTGAGCTGCCGGAGTGCAGGAAGGCAGGAACATCAGATGACAATAAAGTACCTGGATAATAGTAGGGAATGCTGGGAGATTTCAGCTCTGGAGCTTCAGGATAGTGAGTGCAGCTGTAGCTGTCAGGACGCCTGATCGGAGGCCTGTGAGATTGTATGGGGAGCAGCAGATGACACGCAGACAGACAAGCTGTGACAGGAGGGAAGGGACGCGGCTTCCTGAGGGCGATCACACGAGCAGCCGAATCTCAGCCGACACCGGAGCTGACAGTGCCAGACTGGGGGCCACACTCACTATAGTACCCTGTATACATACTGCAGACTGGGGGCCACACTCACTATAGTACCCTGTATATATACTGCAGACTGGGGGCCACACTCACTATAGTACCCTGTATACATACTGCAGACTGGGGGCCACACTCACTATAGTACCCTGTATACATACTGCAGACTGGGGGCCACACTCACTATAGTACCCTGTATATATACTGCAGACTGGGGGCCACACTCACTATAGTACCCTGTATACATACTGCAGACTGGGGGCCACACTCACTATAGTACCCTGTATACATACTGCAGACTGGGGGCCACACTCACTATAGTACCCTGTATATATACTGCAGACTGGGGGCCACACTCACTATAGTACCCTGTATACATACTGCAGACTGGGGGCCACACTCACTATAGTACCCTGTATATATACTGCAGACTGGGGGCCACACTCACTATAGTACCCTGTATACATACTGCAGACTGGGGGCCACACTCACTATAGTACCCTGTATACATACTGCAGACTGGGGGCCACACTCACTATAGTACCCTGTATATATACTGCAGACTGGGGGCCACACTCACTATAGTACCCTGTATACATACTGCAGACTGGGGGCCACACTCACTATAGTACCCTGTATATATACTGCAGACTGGGGGCCACACTCACTGTAGTACCCTGTATACAGACTCCAGACTGGGGCCACACTCACTATAGTACCCTGTATATATACTGCAGACTGGGGGCCACACTCACTATAGTACCCTGTATGCAGACTCCAGACTGGGGGCCACACTCACTATAGTACCCTGTATACAGACACCAGACTGGGGGCCACACTCACTATAGTACCCTGTATATATACTGCAGACTGGGGGCCACACTCACTATAGTACCCTGTATACATACTGCAGACTGGGGGCCACACTCACTATAGTACCCTGTATATATACTGCAGACTGGGGGCCACACTCACTATAGTACCCTGTATACATACTGCAGACTGGGGGCCACACTCACTATAGTACCCTGTATATATACTGCAGACTGGGGGCCACACTCACTATAGTACCCTGTATGCAGACTCCAGACTGGGGGCCACACTCACTATAGTACCCTGTATACAGACTCCAGACTGGGGGCCACACTCACTATAGTACCCTGTATACAGACTCCAATCTGGGGGCCACACTCACTATAGTACCCTGTATGCAGACTCCAGACTGGGGGCCACACTCACTATAGTACCCTGTATACAGACACCAGACTGGGGGCCACACTCACTACAGTAACCTGTATATATACTGCAGACTGGGGGCCACACTCACTCTAGCACCCTGTATACAGATACTTGATGCATGCAGGACTGAGAAGAAACCTCTTCATAAAACATTCACAGGAAGCGCGGCAGTGAGATAACCGCGAGCACAGACCGTCCCTGAAGAGGAAGTATTGCGTACAGACAGCGCAGCGCCTGACGTGACGCCAGCACCCACCACACCATCCCAAGGCCGGAGTGACAGCGGGCAAACAGCCCTGCAGACGATCCTTCCTGTGTTCACTGTGTACTTCAATCTATTGCTCCCTGTTATCAGCCATTTCAGGGGAGAGGATGACTGTAGGACAGGAGAATACAGTCTATTGCCCCCTGTTATCAGCCTTTTTAGGGGAGAGGATGACTGTAGGACAGAAGAATACAGTCTATTGCCCCTGTTATCAGCCATTTCAGGGGAGAGGATGACTGTAGGACAGAAGAATACAGTCTATTGCTCCTGTTATCAGCCATTTCAGAGGAGAGGATGACTGTAGGACAGGAGAATACAGTCTATTGCCTCCTGTTATCAGCCATTTCAGGGGAGAGGATGACTGTAGACAGGAGAATACAATCTATTGCCCCCTGTTATCAGCCATTTCAGGGGGGAGGATGACTGTAGGACAGGAGAATACAGTCTATTGCCCTCTGTTATCAGCCATTTCAGGGGAGAGGATGACTGTAGGACAGGAGAATACAGTCTATTGCCCCTGTTATCAGCCATTTCAGGGGAGAGGATGACTGTAGGACAGGAGAATACAATCTATTGCCCCTGTTATCAGCCATTTCAGGGGAGAGGATGACTGTAGGACAGGAGAATACAGTCTATTGCTCCCTGTTATCAGCCATTTCAGGGGAGATGACTGTAGGACAGGAGAATACAGTCTATTGCTCCCTGTTATCAGCCATTTCAGGGGAGAGGATGACTGTAGGACAGGAGAATACAGTCTATTGCCCCCTGTTATCAGCCATTTCAGGGGAGAGGATGACTGTAGGACAGGAGAATACAGTCTATTGCCCCCTGTTATCAGCCATTTCAGGGGAGAGGATGACTGTAGGACAGGAGAATACAGTCTATTGCCCCCTGTTATCAGCCATTTCAGGGGAGAGGATGACTGTAGCACAGGAGAATACAGTCTATTGCCCCCTGTTATCAGCCATTTCAGGGGAGAGGATGACTGTAGGACAGGAGAATACAGTCTATTGCCCCCTGTTATCAGCCATTTCAGGGGAGAGGATGACTGTAGGACAGGAGAATACAGTCTATTGCCCCCTGTTATCAGCCTTTCAGGGGAGAGGATGACTGTAGGACAGGAGAATACAGTCTATTGCCCCCTGTTTTCAGCCATTTCAGGGGAGAGGATGACTGTAGGACAGGAGAATACAGTCTATTGCCCCCTGTTATCAGCCATTTCAGGGGAGAGGATGACTGTAGGACAGGAGAATACAGTCTATTGCTCCCTGTTATCAGCCATTTCAGGGGAGAGGATGACTGTAGGACAGGAGAATACAGTCTATTGCCCCCCTATTATCAGCCATTTCAGAGGGGGGATGACTGTAGGACAGGAGAATACAGTCTATTGCCCCCTGTTATCAGCCATTTCAGAGGAGGGGATGACTGTAGGACAGGAGAATACAGTCTATTGCCCCCAGTTATCAGCCATTTCAGAGGAGAGGATGACTGTAGGACAGGAGAATACAGTCTATTGCCCCCTGTTATCAGCCATTTCAGAGGAGAGGATGACTGTAGGACAGGAGAATACAGTCTATTGCCCCCTGTTATCAGCCATTTCAGAGGAGAGGATGACTGTAGGACAGGAGAATACAGTCTATTGCCCCCTGTTATCAGCCATTTCAGAGGAGGGGATGACTGTAGGACAGGAGAATACAGTCTATTGCCCCCTGTTATCAGCCATTTCAGGGGAGAGGATGACTGTAGGACAGGAGAATACAGTCTATTGCCCCCTGTTATCAGCCATTTCAGGGGAGAGGATGACTGTAGGACAGGAGAATACAGTCTATTGCCCCCTGTTTATCAGCCATTTCAGGGGAGAGGATGACTGTAGGACAGGAGAATACAGTCTATTGCCCCCTGTTATCAGCCATTTCAGGGGAGAGGATGACTGTAGGACAGGAGAATACAGTCTATTGCTCCCTGTTATCAGCCATTTCAGGGGAGAGGATGACTGTAGGACAGGAGAATACAGTCTATTGCCCCCCTATTATCAGCCATTTCAGAGGGGGGATGACTGTAGGACAGGAGAATACAGTCTATTGCCCCCTGTTATCAGCCATTTCAGAGGAGGGGATGACTGTAGGACAGGAGAATACAGTCTATTGCCCCCAGTTATCAGCCATTTCAGAGGAGAGGATGACTGTAGGACAGGAGAATACAGTCTATTGCCCCCTGTTATCAGCCATTTCAGAGGAGAGGATGACTGTAGGACAGGAGAATACAGTCTATTGCCCCCTGTTATCAGCCATTTCAGAGGAGAGGATGACTGTAGGACAGGAGAATACAGTCTATTGCCCCCTGTTATCAGCCATTTCAGAGGAGGGGATGACTGTAGGACAGGAGAATACAGTCTATTGCCTCCTGTTATCAGCCATTTCAGGGGAGAGGATGACTGTAGGACAGGAGAATACAGTCTATTGCCCCCAGTTATCAGCCATTTCAGAGGAGAGGATGACTGTAGGACAGGAGAATACGGTCTATTGCCCCCTGTTATCAGCCATTTCAGAGGAGAGGATGACTGTAGGACAGGAGAATACGGTCTATTGCCCCCTGTTATCAGCCATTTCAGAGGAGAGGATGACTGTAGGACAGGAGAATACAGTCTATTGCCTCCTGTTATCAGCAATTTCAGGGGAGAGGATGACTGTAGGACAGGAGAATACAGTCTATTGCCCCCCTGTTATCAGCCATTTCAGAGGGGGGGATGACTGTAGGACAGGAGAATACAGTCTATTGCCCGCGAGCCCACACTATCACCACTTTTTGTCACATATCTCCAGTGCTCTATATGTGAGTGCTATCAGCCGCTCCTCGTATTACGCTCCAGCGCTGTTATAAGCTCCGGACTGTAAAGGTTATTGCTGTCTCCTATTACTGTTGATGGGATCTCGGCTGCTGACATCATAGTCCTCTCAGCTGCGCAGGGTCCTATATTGTGCATCCTCTATAAGCACTCTGCTTGCTGTCAGTGGCATGTGGGGACAGGATATTTGGGGGTTACTCACCGCGGAGCTGCCTCCTTCAGGGCGCCGGGGTGTAGATGTCGGACAGGTCTGAGCTGGAGACGAGGAGGAGGAGGCTGCACTGAATATGTAAACAGCTGGAGAGAACTTCCTGCACTGGATGAATTAGCGCTCTGTACACCCTGACTGCAGCCGGAGGACACCGCCAGGACCCCTGCCTGCTCCCCGGGGCGCAGCGAGGACCCGGTGTGTCAGGCCAGGGGCAGTCAGCAGGAGTCACTGGCGGCGGTGCAGTCAGAACGCAGCACTAAGAGCTGTCACTCTCAGGGTGCGGCACACCGGGTGCATCTTCAGAATCCGTGGCAAAATCCACACGTGTTACGTCATGGATTCTGCTGCGTATTTACCATATTTACTCTGCTGCCATTTTGTTAAATCTCATCCACTTTGCTGGTACTTCAATACTGTAGGATTTTCGACCCATAAAACACATTACTGATGACATCATCATCATGCTGTTGGTTCCCCGGGGACAGTATGGTGACAGCACCCCCATGATATCATGGAGCGAGACTGGCACAGGAAGTGATAGCGACACTGAGCGGCTTCTGATTGGCTGCTGTCATGAGAGCTCCTGGCGGAGGAGTGGAGGGCACATGGCGCAGATGAGAAGCTGCTATATATGGCGGCAATGAGCCCGGCACTTGTTATGGCTGGCACAGGTTGTTGGTACTAAGGAGAGGCTATTCTGTGGGCACTGCTGTGCCTGGCCCTATTGTGGGCATCACCGTCACTGATGTCACATGCTCTGGGCACTCACTAGGGTGGCCACTTGCAGAACCCCAAAAAGCAGGACACCACACCCCGAAAAGGAGGACATCGTACCGGGGACAGTGGCGCACGGTAGTTCAATACTACATGATACAGATACTATTATTACCAGAATGTAAACATTAATCTATATTAGTGTCCGCTAAATAAAACAAGAAATCAGTAAGAAATGTTGTACTCCCCAAACCTAGCCCCTACCCGAGGCTGCAATTACAGTGGATATAAAAAGTCTACACGCCCCTGTTAAAATGTCAGGTTTCTGTGATGTAAAAAAATGAGACAAAGATAAAAATAAAAAATAAATAAATAATGTGGTTGCATAAGTGTGCGCACCCTTAAACTAATACTTTGCTGAAGCCCCTTTTGATGTTATTCCAGCGCTCAGTCTTTTTGGGAATGAGTCTATCAGCATGGCACATTTTGACTCTTCTTTGCAAAAACCCTCCAAATCTGTCAGATTACGAGGGCATCTCCTGGGCACAGCCCTCTTCAGATCACCCCACAGATTACGAGGGCATCTCCTGGGCACAGCCCTCTTCAGATCACCCCACAGATTGCGAGGGCATCTCCTGGGCACAGCCCTCTTCAGATCACCCCACAGATTGCGAGGGCATCTCCTGGGCACAGCCCTCTTCAGATCACCCCAAAGATTGTGAGGGCATCTCCTGGGCACAGCCCTCTTCACATCACCCCACAGATTGCGAGGGCATCTCCTGGGCACAGCCCTCTTCAGATCACCCCAAAGATTGTGAGGGCATCTCCTGGGCACAGCCCTCTTCAGATCACCCCAAAGATTGTGAGGGCATCTCCTGGGCACAGCCCTCTTCAGATCACCCCAAAGATTGCGAGGGCATCTCCTGGGCACAGCCCTCTTCAGATCACCCCAAAGATTGTGAGGGCATCTCCTGGGCACAGCCCTCTTCACATCACCCCACAGATTGCGAGGGCATCTCCTGGGCACAGCCCTCTTCACATCACCCCACAGATTGCGAGGGCATCTCCTGGGCACAGCCCTCTTCACATCACCCCACAGATTGCGAGGGCATCTCCTGGGCACAGCCCTCTTCACATCACCCCACAGATTGCGAGGGCCTCTCCTGGGCACAGCCCTCTTCAGATCACCACACAGATTGCGAGGGCATCTCCTGGGCACAGCCCTCTTCAGATCACCCCACAGATGGCGAGGGCATCTCCTGGGCACAGCCCTCTTCAGATCACCCCACAGATTGTGAGGGCATCTCCTGGGCACGGCCCTCTTCAGATCACCTCACAGATTGTGAGGGCATCTCCTGGGCACAGCGCTCTTCACATCACCCACAGATTGTCAATCGGATTCAGGTCAGGGCTCTGGCTGGGCCATTCCTTTGATTTTCTTCTGGTGCAGCCATTCCTTTGCTGATTTGGATGGATGCTTTGGGTCGTTGTCCTGCTGATAGATGTAGTTCCTCTTCATGTTCAGCTTTCTAGCCGACGGATGAAGGTTTTGGGCCAATATTGACTGGTATTTGGAACTGTTCAGAATTCCCTCCAGCTTAACTAAGGCCCCAGTTCCAGCTGAAGAAGAGCAGCCCCTTGGCATGATGCTGCCCCCACCAGGCTTCACTGTGGGGATGGGGTTCTTCTGGTGATGGGCAGGGTTGTTTTTGGGCCAAACATATCTTTTGGAATTATGGCCATAAAGTTCCTCCTTGGTTTCATCCGACCATAACACCTTTTCCCACCTGCTTTTGGGAGACTTCAGATGTGTTTTTGCAGAATGTCGCCCGGCTTGGATGTTTTTCTTGGTAAGAAGAGGCTTCCGTCTTGCCCCTCTGCCCCATAGCCCAGACATATGAAGAATACGGAGATAGTTGTCACATGGACCACACGGCCAGGACTGGCCAGATATTCCTGCAGCTCCTGTAATGTTGCTGTCGGCCTCTTGGTCGCCTCCCAGACCAGTTTTCTTCTCGTCTTTTCATCAGTTTTGGAGGGACGTCCAGTTCTTGGTGATGTCACTGTTGGGCCATATTTCCTCCACTTGATGATGACGGTCTCCACTGTGTTCCATGGTAGATCTAATGCCTTGGACATTCTTTTGTCCCCTTCTCCTGACTGATACCTTCTAACAATGAGATCCCTCTGATGCTCTGGAAGCTCTCTGTGGACCGTGGCTTCTGCTGTGGGATGCGACTAAGAACATTTCAGGAAAGACCAACTAGAGCGGCGGAGCTTTATCTGGGGTTAATCAGAGGCCCTGGTATAAGATATACATCTTCTTGTATATATTAATATGGAACATGCTGGTATAACCTGGGTATATACTGGTAATTATATGTGTACAGCTGGTATATGTTATACATCTTGTGGTATTTAATATTATATACCTGAAGATGTATAATAAACAACTTATACCAGGTGATATATAGGCCAGAATGGTATATGGTGGTAACTAGTAGTAATTAGACAGTACTTGGGCTGGGTCTGGGTGGGCACAGAGGGCTGGCTGGCTCAGGATAAGGGTCCATTCACACGTCCGCAATTTTTTTCCAGATCCGTTCTGGATTTTGCAGACTTATTCATTTTCAATGGGGCTGGAATAGATGCTATGTGCTGTCCGCATTTCCGGATCTGCACTTCCGGGTCCACAATTCCGTTCCCGAAAAAAATAGAACATGTCCTATTCTTGTCCGCAACTGCGGACAAGAAAAGGCATTTTCTATTATAGCACCGGCGATGTGCGGTCCGTGAAATGCGGAACGCACATTGCCGGTGTCCATGTTTTGCAGATCCGCAATTGCGGACCGCAAAACACCTAGGGACGTGTGAATGGACCCTAAATTGAAAAAGCCACTGAATCAACTTTGAAGTGGCTGGCAGTCGCAGACAGTGGCAAACGGGCAACTGGCAAGCAAGACAGACGAGTGCAAGCCTGCTGGCTGCGGCTGGGCTCATACTGGGCTGGATGGATCAGATTCTGATGGACGGCCGGCTGAGGGCTGCTGCTGGGCCTGGCTGTCTCTGGGCACCTCACTTGCCTAAAGAAGGTAAGGCACCTGGATGTCAAGCAGGACCCTATGGCTGGCATGTATATTATAGGGGCAGCTGTGGCTGGACTGGGTCATGCGGGCACCAGTGTTGGCATGTATATTATAGGGGCAGCTGTGGCTGGACTGGGTCATGCGGGCACCAGTGTTGGCATGTATATTATAGGGGCAGCTGTGGCTGGACTGGGTCATGCGGGCACCAGTGTTGGCATGTATATTATAGGGGCAGCTGTGGCTGGACTGGGTCATGCGGGCACCAGTGTTGGCATGTATATTACAAGGATTCTACAGTCAGATAAAGTGGGCACCTGTGAGTCTGTGACTGGCTTGTACATTACAGGGGCACCTGCGGCTGGAAGGTATATCACAGGGGCATCGATGGCTTGCTTTCAGGAGGTTTTGCACCTGTTTCCATACATTTAGGCTTGGCCCGGGCCATAGACAACACTTACCAGAGGAGCTTGCACTCCATGGCAGTCAGTGGACACCGCACTGTCTGTCGTGTGTGATTTCCATTGTTTCGTAATTGGTGGGAAAAAAGAAAGTCGTGGAAGTGAAACCGCATCATGACTGACATCCCCGGACACCCCTGTCAGCGGCAGGTCCTCCTGCATTTATATGACCACCAGAATGAGCCGCTCGTCAGCCGTGATGGGCGCTTTATCAGTGCAGACACTGCAGGTCACTGGGCACCACATTGTACAGCGCGGAATTAGCCCGATAAACCCAAGAATGAGTGAACCTGGGCCGCCATTACCAATGGATGACGCAGAAGAATGATGTCCCCCCCTTAGCATTGCCTCTTTCACAGTAGTTATTAACCCCTTTCAGCAATCCCCGGCCTTCACAGGTGACCAGTACGAGTACCTCAGTCCGCGCAGCGCTCCTCAGAGTCTGTCCCCAACTTGTTCCCGCGCCTGCGCAAACCAGAATTGACTGGGGGCATTATACTATGTGGGGGGAATATAAGTGGGCATTATACTATGTGCGGGGCATATAAGTGGGCATTATACTGTGTGGGGGGCATATATGTGGGCATTATAGTGTGTGGGGGCACATAAGGGGGCATTATACTGTGTGTGGGGGCATATATACGTGGGCATTGCACTGTGTGGGGGACATATATGTGGGCATTGCACTGTGTGGGGGACATATATGTGGGCATTGCACTGTGTGGGGGACATATACGTGGGCATTGCACTGTGTGGGGACATATAAGGGGGCATTGCACTGTGTGGGGACATATAAGGCGGCATTATATTGTGTGGGGGGAATAAACTACAGTACATGATAAAATGTATTTTATTGTAAATCTGACAGGAAACAATAGTTTTAAAAGGGTAAAGTATGAAGAAACCATTGGTGCCCGATAATTCACCCTGTTAAGCCACGCCCCATTTTTTCCCCTCCTAAACTTGGGAAGTAATTTCTGTTGGGAAGGGTGGTGACCCCGACCAGGGCTGAGGGGCTTTTGGTGGGTGCTGTGGAGCCCACACAACAGAAAGGTATTTCATGTCCTGTGTGGCCCCTCCATCCAGAGTAATCATATAGAGACCCCACCCATGTAATGAGTGGGGGGCGCAGGCAGACAGATGGGGGCATCACAGATCTGTGTCTGCAGCGGCCGCATCTTCTCTCGGTCCAGGATTAAAGGATTATTCTCTGTGAAATACAATTCATCCTCCTGTATAGTTTCCATCCGTCTGAATAAATCACAGTGAGAGTGCTCATTACCCGCAGCGACATATGGCGAGGGGCGACCGTGGAGGGTCACACCCCTCCCCCCGGGTATTAAACCGCTCCTCCGCCATGTATGACCAGAACCTGTTCCCGATCACACGGGTGGGCAGCACGGTGAGGGGCACTTGCAGCTCTGGGGTCCTGGGTTCGAATCCGACCAAGGACAACATCTGCGTGGAGTTTGTATGTTCTCCCGTGTTTGCGGGGGTTTCCTCCCACACTCTAAAGACATCCTGATAGGGTCCTTAGATTGTGAGCTCCTGGGGACAGCGACGCCAATGTCTGTAATATGCCAGCGCTATAGAAGTGCAGAACATAAATAGGTGAAGGCTCCGTGACAATGTATCAGCATGTGACAGACCCTCAGCTGTCTGAGACGGATTAGGCCTCACTGACATCAAGCAGAGATCTTGAAAATGGATACAAATTGAAGACTATAGGAGGAAGTTGCAGACTTTTCACACTATGAGGTCGACGTTTTATTTGCAGGACCCTAGTTTATGGAGATTTTGCAGTCATTTTGAACTATCCCATTGTTGCAGCACTTTATACATTCCCTTGGCAGCTATCTGGACTGCGGTAAGGCCATGTTCACACCCAGCGGGTTTGGGGTCAAAAATCGCATCCATTCATTTGAACGAGGCTGTTCCTGCAGCATGAGCATGGGTTTCTGCTAGCCCAGGGATCAGCAACCTCCGGCACTCCAGGTGTTGTTAAACTACATCTCCCATCATGCACACTTGCTTGGCTGTTCTCTGAGCTCCCACAGAAGTGAAAGGAGCATGCTGGGAGTTGTAGTTTCACAACAGCTGGAGTGCGGAAGGTCGCTGATCCCTGTGCTAGCCCATTTCAGATGAATGGGACAGTTGCAGTCAGTTCTTCAACCAGCCTGCCACATGTGAACGTGCTCCAGACCGTGGCTCCTGCCGCCGCCACGCGGTTATTATCCCTGTGGATTGTGCAGAACACACTGCTGCCATCTGGTGTCCACTATGTGTATAGCAGGGAGCGGAGCACGTCACAGGCACGTGCTCCCCTCAGGTTGTGCCACACGGACTCACAAGACACAGAGCCGCACTCCTCCCTGTGGTAGTGAGCCAGTGGGCACCCCAGAGGGCCACAATCCAGAGGGTAGCCGGCTGTGTAATGGACTGAAAACCTGTCCTGACCTAGTCCCACTCACACAGCGGAGGCTTTGCTACAATGTGTCAGTGGAGACAATCCCCCTGAAGACAACACTGTCCATATTACGCAATTCCATTACTGGTGGCCCCCAGAACAAGGGCCCTGCTTGCAGGTGCTCCGGATCACTGACATGAACAGAGCACCCCGTTGGCCATGTGTGCGGTCGCTCCATTCCTTTCTATAGATAGCTGAGCGCTGTACTCCATTCATTGCAGGGGTACGGTGCCCCTATTCTTGTGATCAGTGGGGGTCCCAGCGGTAGGACCCCTACCGATCTAATAGTTGTCCTCTATAACCTAGGCCTCTTTCACACTGGAGTGTGCGGCCCGTTACCGTATTGCGGCCCGCAAAATGCGGCCCGCAATACACGAGCACAGTCCGTGCGGCAGCCGCAATTGAATGGGTCCGCGATCCGGCCGTTTCCACAAAAAGATAGAACATGGCCTATCTTTTTGCGGAACGGAAGTACAGGACGAAACCCCACGGAAGCACTCCGTAGGGTTCCATTCCGTGGTTCTGTTCCGCACCATTTCGCATCTCCGGATTTGCGGACCCATTCAAGTGAATGGGTCCGCATCCGCGATGCGGAATGCCCACAGGACAGCACCCGTGTATTGCGGGTCTGCAATACGGCAGTGTGAAAGAGGCCTTAATCTAACCGGAATACCCCTTTAAGGCCAGTTTCCTGCAGGAAGCACACTCCGCGTGGGAGCGTCCTGTCCCGCCCTGGACTCTGCTGTCATAGCGAGACCTCACAGCATTATAATCATTTATAATGCTGTGTGTCCCTGCCCGACTTCGGCTGTAAGGTATTGCCCTGACAGATCATTATAAATCACTTCACGCTGTCAGGTCTTGTGACAAGAGCAGAGTCCAGGGTGGGAAGTGACGCTCCCACGCGGAATGTGTTTCCCGCAGACAACTGGCTCGTCTGAAACCGGCCGCTGGGTATGATGAATTATTACTGAGCCGCCCAGTCTACGGGCAATGTGTGGGTAATGGGCACTCTGGATGTCAGGCTGCTGAGGATCATACTGCCGGAGCCCTCCGTGGGCGTGATCGCACAATATGGCGGACGGGATGGACTCCAGCGCACCAGAGCTGCTGACACATCCCAGTGAAGAGGAACGATCTGTAAAAGAGCAACGAGCGGATGAAGGATGAGCGGTGCTGCACCATGAAGAGGTAATGAACGGATAATGACCCCAGGGCACTGCCGAATCGAGGGGTCGGGTACCTGGAACTCCCCACAGTTATCCTTAAAGTGCACCTCTTATAGTAAACGTCACCTTAGGGCACTCTCACACTAGCGGTTTTCTTTTCCGGTATTGAGTTTTATCCTAATGCATTCGGAATGGAGAGCGATCCGTCCAGGATGCATCAGGACGTCTTCAGTTCAGTCCTTCTTACGTTTTTTGGCCGGAGAAAATAACGCAGCATGCTGCAGTTTTCTCTCCGGCCAAAAATCCGGAACACTTGCCGGATCTGGCATTATTTTCCATTGAAATGCTGCAAGGGTTCCAGAAAAACGGATCCGTTTTTGCAGTCTACGCATGCGCAGACCTTTAAAAATGTGAAAAAGATAAATACCGGATCCATTTTTCCGGATGACAACCGGAAAGACGGATCCGGTATTGCAATGCATCCGTTTGTGTACGGATTGCCGGATCTGCCGCAAGTGTGAAAGTACCCTTACACGATAAATCTACCTGCAGTCCCAATGCCGCTAGCTTCCTAGTGACTGTCCCACTCCACTGCTGCCCCCTGCTGGTTCAGTATCTGTAATGAGCACGCTTCGCTGTGAGGCACTCCGGCAAAGCTTGTTTTTGCCCATATAATGGTAACTCACCAGCAATATTCCATCCCGGCTCAGCTACATCCATACATTTTGAACCCTTTCATTAAAGGCTGCTGTGTCATGTGATCACCAGCCTGACTACTAGTCCAGAGATTGCTCTCCTGTGTAGGTCGGTTGTCAGTCCCCCTGTGCGTCTGACTTCCTGTAAACTACAGCTAGATCTAAATCCCTCCTGGCAGCTCTCTGACACCATCCCTCCCCACCAAGCTCGACCCTCTTTGTTCCTTTATGATGTCCCTCCATTCATAAACAGCAGCTGAAGATGCCAGACCTGCCTTATCTAGGAGACCGGGAGTGCAGTGATGTAATAGGCGAGTCCATACAATGATTAGCTGCAGAGTTATAAACCTCTCCTGACTTATACTGCCTGTATGTACTATGTGTTTGTACTGTGTGCATAACCTCCAGTGTATCCCCAGACTCACACTGCCTGTATGTACTCTGTGTATGCTGTGTGCATAATCCCCAGTGTATCCTAGGAGACGCAGCTTCACACTGCTCTCCCTGCACTCACACTGCCTGTATGTACTATGTGTTTGTACTGTGTGCATAACCTCCAGTGTATCCCCAGACTCACACTGCCTATATGTACTCTGTGTATGCTGTGTGCATAATCCCCAGTGTATCCTAGGAGACGCAGCTTCACACTGCTCTCCCTGGACTCACACTGCCTGTATGTACTATGTGTGTGTACTGTGTGCATAACCTCCAGTGTATCCCCAGACTCACACTGCCTGTATGTACTATGTGTGTGTACTGTGTGCATAATCCCCAGTGTATCCTAGGAGACGCAGCTTCACACTGCTCTCCCTGGACTCACACTGCCTGTATGTACTCTGTGTGTGTACTGTGTGCATAACCTCCAGTGTATCCCCAGACTCACACTGCCTGTATGTACTATGTGTGTGTACTGTGTGCATAATCCCCAGTGTATCCTAGGAGACGCAGCTTCACACTACTCTCCCTGGCCTCACACTGCCTGTATGTACTCTGTGTGTGTGCTGTGTGCATAATCCCCAGTGTATCCTAGGAGACGCAGCTTCACATTGCTCTCCCTGGACTCACACTGCCTGTATGTACTATGTGTGTGTACTGTGTGCATAATCCCCAGTGTATCCTAGGAGACGCAGCTTCACACTGCTCTCCCTGGACTCACACTGCCTGTATGTACTCTGTGTGTGTACTGTGTGCATAACCTCCAGTGTATCCCCAGACTCACAATGCCTGTATGTACTATGTGTGTGCACTGTGTGCATAATCCCCAGTGTATCCTAGGAGACGCAGCTTCACACTACTCTCCCTGGACTCACAATGCCTGTATGTACTATGTGTGTGAACTGTGTGCATAATCCCCAGTGTATCCTAGGAGACGCAGCTTCACATTGCTCTCCCTGGACTCACACTGCCTGTATGTACTATGTGTGTGCACTGTGTGCATAATCCCCAGTGTATCCTAGGAGACGCAGCTTCACACTGCTCTCCCTGGACTCACACTGCCTGTATGTACTATGTGTGTGAACTGTGTGCATAATCCCCAGTGTATCCTAGGAGACGCAGCTTCACATTGCTCTCCCTGGACTCACACTGCCTGTATGTACTATGTGTGTGCACTGTGTGCATAATCCCCAGTGTATCCTAGGAGACGCAGCTTCACACTACTCTCCCTGGACTCACAATGCCTGTATGTACTATGTGTGTGAACTGTGTGCATAATCCCCAGTGTATCCTAGGAGACGCAGCTTCACATTGCTCTCCCTGGACTCACACTGCCTGTATGTACTATGTGTGTGTACTGTGTGAATAATCCCCAGTGTATCCTAGAAGACGCAGCTTCACATTGCTCTCCCTGGACTCACACTGCCTGTATGTACTATGTGTGTGCACTGTGTGCATAATCCCCAGTGTATCCTAGGAGACGCAGCTTCACACTGCTCTCCCTGGACTCACACTGCCTGTATGTACTCTCATTGTATACTAACATAATCCCCCTTGGGGGCAAAGGGAGATAAAACTTAACTTTTTACTTGTAATGAGATAAAATAAATGCACTGCATCAGATAGACATACAAACACAAAATTCAATTCAGTTAGCATACTATACAGCCCCCTAAATTGTAACAAGACCATGAGGCATTACAAGGCCCATTAAACATAGTAGAGAATTTTTTTTAATAATCTCACCAATCTTGAAACGCCTTGATGTGCTTCAATAGATTCAAATCGGACATGTAGCTGGCCAGCTAAGACCTGTCCTGGGTTGCTATTATAGCTTATATGTAGGGTTGTTTCGGGTACCGAATTTTCGATACCCAATGGATACTTTTGTCCCTGTATCAATGCAATACTGGGATTTGCCTTTTATCGGACTAGGCTGTGCTCCTGCACAGCCCAGTATCAGAGAACATGGATCGCGCTGCTCTCAGCGCGGCCATGTTCCCTCAGCAGCACGGGGAGAAGGAAGCAGTCTCTCCCTCCCCCCTGTGCCGCTGCCTCCAATGGGAACGAAGAGGAGGGGAGGGCGCACTGCGCCACCAATGATAACTAACGTTTCATACATTATAAATACAGGCGGCAGAAACACATTGCCAGCACCCAACCTCTGACAGGGCGCTGCGACCCGCGGCAATTTACCCCTCAGGTGCTGCAACTGAGGGGTTAACTGCTGCTGATCGCAGCGCCCTATCAGAGGTCGGGTGCGTTTCTTCCGCCGGCTGTATTTGTATTAAACTTTACAACAAAAAGCATAGAAAAAGGACAGCACCACTTACTGACATATATTAGTCCATCATTTGGCGGCGGCGGTGCTTGCGGTGTCAACAACCGGAAAAAGTTTGAAAAAAAAACGTAGCACTCAAGTCTTCAATACAATCGTGTATTTATTAACAGCAACGTTTCTACCCAAAAGTCTTTTTCAAGCTACAAGTTGATAGTACAACAATATATATATATACACCCCTCTGGATAGGGATTGGTTGGGAAATGGTCCCAAGAGAAGGTCAACCCCTCCCCTTTCCCAATACTACCATTCCATTAAACTCCAGTGACACAATTACAGAATATACTTTTCACATAAAACCAAATCTCTGCATAAACACTTACATCAGAGCTGAGCACAGATTTGGATTTATGTGAAAAGTATATTCTGTAATTGTGTCACTGGAGTTTAATCCCTATCCAGAGGGGTATATATATACAGTACAGACCAAAAGTTTGGACGCACCTTCTCATTCAAAGAGTTTTCTTTATTTTCATGACTATGACAATTGTAGATTCATACTGAAGGCATCAAAACTATGAATTAACACATGTGGAATTATATACATAACAAAAAAGTGTGAAACAGCTGAAAATATGTCATATTCTAGGTTCTTCAAAGTAGCCGCCTTTTGCTTTGATTACTGCTTTGCACACTCTTGGCATTCTCTTGATGAGCTTCCAGAGGTAGTCACCTGAAATGGTCTTCCAACAGTCTTGAAGGAGTTCCCAGAGATGCTTAGCACTTGTTGGCCCTTTTGCCTTCACTCTGCGTCCAGCTCACCCCAAACCATCTCGATTGGGTTCAGGTCCGGTGACTGTGGAGGCCAGGTCATCTGGCACAGCACCCCATCACTCTCCTTCATGGTCAAATAGCCCTTACACAGCCTGGAGGTGTGTTTGGGGTCATTGTCCTGTTGAAAAATAAATGATGGTCCAACTAAACGCAAACCGGATGGAATAGCATGCCGCTGCAAGATGCTGTGGTAGCCATGCTGGTTCAGTATGCCTTCAATTCTGAATAAATCCCCAACAGTGTCACCAGCAAAGCCCCCCCACACCATCACACCTCCTCCTCCATGCTTCACGGTGGGAACCAGGCATGTAGAGTCCATCCGTTCACCTTTTCTGCGTCGCACAAAGACACGGTGGTTGGAACCAAAGATCTCAAATTTGGACTCATCAGACCAAAGCACAGATTTCCACTGGTCTAATGTCCATTCCTTGTGTTCTTTAGCCCAAACAAGTCTCTTCTGCTTGTTGCCTTAGCAGTGGTTTCCTAGCAGATATTCTACCATGAAGGCCTGATTCACACAGTCTCCTCCTAACAGTTGTTCTAGAGATGTGTCTGCTGCTAGGACTCTGGGTGGCATTGACCTGGTCTCTAATCTGAGCTGCTGTTACCCTGCGATTTCTGAGGCTGGTGACTCGGATGAACTTATCCTCCGCAGCAGAGGTGACTCTTGGTCTTCCTTTCCTGGGGCGGTCCGCATGTCAGCCAGTTTCTTTGTAGCGCTTGATGGTTTTTGTGACTGCACTTTGGGACACTTTCAAAGTTTTTTCCAATTTTTCGGACTGACTGACCTTCATTTCTTAAAGTAATGATGGCCACTCGTTTTTCTTTACTTAGCTGCTTTTTTCTGGCCATAATACAAATTCTAACAGTCTATTCAGTAGGACTATCAGCTGTGCATCCACCTGACTTCTCCACAACCCAACTGATGGTCCCAACCCCATTTATAAGGCAAGAAATCCCACTTATTAACCCTGACAGGGCACACCTGTGAAGTGAAGACCATTTCAGGTGACTACCTCTTGAAGCTCATTAAGAGAATGCCAAGAGTGTGCAAAGCAGTAATCAAAGCAAAAGGTGGCTACTTTGAAGAACCTAGAATATGACCGATTTTCAGTTGTTTCACACTTTTTTGTTATGTATATAATTCCACATGTGTTAATTCATAGTTTTGATGCCTTCAGTGTGAATCTACAATTTTCATAGTCATGAAAATAAAGAAAACTCTTTGAATGAGAAGAAAGTGTCCAAACTTTTGGTCTGTACTGTATATATGTTGTTCACTTGTATTATCAACTTGTAGCTTGAAAAATACTTTTGGGTAGAATCGTTGCTCCTGTTCGGTGTTAATAAATACACGATTGGATTGAAGACTTGAGTGCTACGTTTTTTTTCAAACTTTTTGCGTGTATTAAACGTTAACTATCTTTGGTGGCGCAGTGCGCCCCCCTCCCCCAGTATTAAAAACATTGGTGGCGCAGTGCGCCCTCCCCCCACCCCCCAGTATTAAAATAATTGGTGTCAGTGGCCACAGAGTCCCCTCACCTCCTCTCATTGGCGGCAGTGGCAGCTTCTGATTGGAGCCCCAACAGTGTAATCCTGGGGCTCCAATCGGTTACCATGGCAGCCAGGACGCTACTGAAGCCGTCCATGGTAAGCTCCCTGCTGCTGTGTGCACAGAGCACAGGGCAGCAGGGGGAGTGTGAGGTCCTATTCACCCTAATAGAGCTCTATCAGGGTGACTAGGAAAAGGGATTAAAAGATCCCAGGTTCTAGTCCTTAAGGGGTAAATAGCTTTTAAATAAAAAGTAAAAAAAAAAAAAAAAAAATTGATATTTTGTATAAATCACCCCCTGTCCCAATTTTACATAACAAATATATTAACAATAAATTAATAAACATATTACATATCGCCACATCCGAAAAGTCCAAACTATTAAAATATTTAAAAAATCTCCTATGCAGTGAACGCCATAAAAAAAAGAAAAACCACGCAATTTGACTTTTTTTTTTAGTAACCTTGTCCCCCCAAAAATAGGATAGGACTGTTCGATTATCAGCCGGACGTTCCATAAAATGCACGCAGCTTTTTTTTGCGTGGTATCAAATGGTATTGAGTATCGCAATACTTTTTTATGGTATCGAAACCGAATCAAAATTTTGGTATCAAAACAACCCTACTTATATGTGTATACAGCTAAACCTGCCAATAACCTTAATACAGTTCCTATGTTTGTGTGTTAAAGACAAAAGCAGAGTTATTTACTGTGACTTCATGTTTGGATGTCATATAACTGTTATATATATTGTGCTCACAGAAAATATAGTATGCCTTTAAGATTCATTATATAATGTAAGGTAAGCTCAATGAGAGCAGAAACAACAGGAAGCATAGAGTTAAACTGTTGTTGCTGAGCAGGAGTTTTGACCAATCACTGCCAGCCTCACACACAACCTGTGTGGGAAATTCCCCTAGAATCATTACACCAGAGACAGGAGCTGAACAGACATTCACTCCACTAAGAGCTGTGTTTTATGGAAGCAGAGAGGCCAAAATAGGTATTTAAAACAGTTATATAATGTTCCTACTGTTAATATAGTGATTAGAACTGTATACTGAACCAGTTATATGTGTGTTTACTTACAGTTCCACCAATTGCAAACTACAAAGTTCACAATCCAAATTCAAATTCCATATTGTAATCCAAATTGCATACAACCATACCAGGTCATACTCAACCAATCTGCAAATAGTTACTGCTAACTGCATACTGCAAATTGAGACCAAATTCAGCAAGTAGAACTATTAGTTAGACCTCAGATATACCTCTCATAGAGATCATAAAGTGCTTAAATAACTTAAAGTGAGAGTACAGATACTGAAGAGAGAAATAGATCCACCATTGTATGTTAAATGACAAGAATGAACAGTTGAACCACCATCTTATGCATACCGCCATCTTGTGATATCTTTTCAACACGTGTTCTGTACATGGACTATCTGCTGCGGAGGCGGCAGTGTTATATATGAAGAAAAGTTGACGTTAATAAAGAAGTTATTTCAAGCATTTGTTGTGCTCTTTACACCGACTGTTTCCATAGAACGGCGCTAGAGGAATTACAGAGTAACAGACGGTCTGGTCAGACTAAAAGTCACAGATATCAGAATTCTTCTAATGACACAGCACAAAAGGCACTTCATAGTGCTGCACCTGCCACAGGACACATATTTCAATGACTATTGGAGAGTTTCTCGAAGCTCTTGCAGTGCCCAAGTTTGCTTCAGTGGATGTAAAGCAGGCATATAGACGGGTGGCTCGTAACCTCTTGTGTCGATAGGACAACACGAACAACTAACCCTAAAAGACCCTAATTAAAGGGAGGGAACTAGGAATTCCCTGCCTATCTATACAGAGCACTCGCTCTGAAAGGGGCGACCCCGTCCGGATACCTAACCCTATACCCGGGCAAAATCCCTAGTAGACCTTATAGAATGGTTCCCGACGTGCCACGTTTCGTTAGATAACTCGTCAGGGAAAACTGACAAACTAGGGTAGCCTTCAAAAATAGATTACAAATTAAATATAAATGGTATAAAGCTGGCAAAATAAGTGAGTCAAAAGTATGCATAAATAAAATGAGAGGGGAAGGAAAAATAACCCACAAACCTCCCGTGGGGTCAATGGACCAAAAGGGAAGGAAAAAATTAATATTATTCTCCTAAACAGTTATGCCCTACAGTGGGCAAGGGCTACCGTGTAGCGGTTACATACGTGCCCGCCAGTGAGTATAAGCTGTATGTCTATCCCTAGTGTATCCTAGGAGACGCAGCTTCACACTGCTCTCCCTGGACTCACACAACCTGTATGTACTCTCATTGTATGCAGTGTACAGGACCTCCACTGTATCCCGTGAAATGCAGCTTCACACTGCTCTCCCCTGACTTATAATGCCTGTATGTACTATGTGTGTGTACTGTGTGCATAACCTCCAGTGTACCCTATGAGATACAGCTTCACACTTCTCACCCCTGACTCACACTGCGTGTGTGTACTACATGTGCTGTCTGCATAACCTCCAGTGTATCCTATGAGATACAGCTTCTCACTGCTCCCCCCTGACTCACACTGCGTGTGTACTACATGTGCTGTGTGCATAATCACCAGTGTATTCCTATGAGATGAAGCTTCACACTGCTCCCCCCTGACTCACACTGCGTGTGTACTACATGTGCTGTCTGCATAACCTCCAGTGTATCCTATGAGATACAGCTTCACACTTCTCACCCCTGACTCACACTGCGTGTTTGTACTACATGTGCTGTGTGCATAATCACCAGTGTATTCCTATGAGATGAAGCTTCACACTGCTCCCCCCTGACTCACACTGCGTGTGTACTACATGTGCTGTCTGCATAACCTCCAGTGTATCCTATGAGATACAGCTTCACACTTCTCACCCCTGACTCACACTGCGTGTGTACTACATGTGCTGTGTGCATAATCACCAGTGTATTTCTATGAGATGCAGCTTCACACTGCTCCCCCATGCCTCTTTCTAGTAAGATCGAGCTGACAGGGAAGAACCTATCACAAGCAGGAAGGAGGGAAGACGGGCTGCAATTGCATCACATTGCATACATTGGGACAGCAGTTCTATGTCACTGATCTATCGCTTGCCACCCTTAGAGCAGAAGACTGCACAAAGAGAGTATCCATCTACCACAATGCAGGATTTGTTTCTTAGATCTGTTCCTGGGAAAGCTGGGTGGTGACCGGACACCCAGGGCTGTAAGATTGTACAGCTCGGGCAGATTTGTCATTCTGGAGTCTGGGAAAGCTGGCTGACAACTGACACAGCCCCTATTAAGCTTCTGCTGGTGTTGTCACCCAACATTCCCAGATTCCTGATTGACAAATCTAATTCTACAAGGTCAAGGCCTACACATGACGTGGGTGTCAGTTGTCGGGCCCCTGGATTCTGTCCTTGGCTATGGTTCCAATAATTATGACATCACTCACAGTCGCTGCAGACGTACGACCATCGCCCGGCCTCTCCTCATCTCGTCCCTCTTCTCCACCGTCACTCTGCAAGAAAACAGAAGTGGGCGAGTCAGTCATAAAATCGGGGATCCCTGAATGCCTCATATTCAGAAAAAAACACTCGTCCTGAACCTCCGAGCAGCTGGATTGGGCAGGAGGAGAGGAGGACTCATAGCTAAATATAGTGATGAAGACGGATCAGGACAGGTGACCACAGGACCAGGCTTTATTACAGGAAACATGAGGAAACTTTAACATGGGGAGGGCTGGAGGTGACAGGAGGATGTGAGACGGGGGGCAGCGGAGCCAAACAACCACCACACGGTCAGGGGGCAGCGGAGCCAAACAATCACCACACGGTCAGGGGGCAGCGGAGCCAAACAATCACCACACGGTCAGGGGGCAGCGGAGCCAAACAACCACCACACAGTCAGGGGGCAGCGGAGCCAAACAACCACCACACGGTCAGGGGGCAGCGGAGCCAAACAACCACCACACGGTCAGGGGGCAGCGGAGCCAAACAACCACCACGCGGTCAGGGGGCAGCGGAGCCAAACAACCACCACACGGTCAGGGGGCAGCGGAGCCAAACAACCACCACACGGTCAGGGGGCAGCGGAGCCAAACAACCACCACAAGGTCAGGGGGCAGCGGAGCCAAACAACCACCACAAGGTCAGGGGGCAGCGGAGCCAAACAACCACCACAAGGTCAGGGGGCAGCGAAGCCAAACAATCACCACAAGGTCAGGGGGCAGCGGAGCCAAACAACCACCACAAGGTCAGAGGGCAGCGGAGCCACCACCACACGGTCAGGGGGCAGCGGAGCCAAACAACCACCACACGGTCAGGGGGCAGCGGAGCCAAACAACCACCACACGGTCAGGGGGCAGCGGAGCCAAACAACCACCACAAGGTCAGGGGGCTTGGAGCCAAACAACCACCACACGGTCAGGGGGCAGCGGAGCCAAACAACCACCACAAGGTCAGGGGGCAGCGGAGCCAAACAACCACCACAAGGTCAGGGGGCAGCGGAGCCAAACAACCACCACACGTCAGGGGGCAGCGGAGCCACCACCACATGGTCAGGGGGCAGCGGAGCCAAACAACCACCACATGGTCAGGGGGCAGCGGAGCCAAACAACCACCACAAGGTCAGGGGGCAGCGGAGCCAAACAACCACCACAAGGTCAGGGGGCAGCGGAGCCAAACAACCACCACAAGGTCAGGGGGCAGCGGAGCCAAACAACCACCACACGTCAGGGGGCAGCGGAGCCACCACCACACGGTCAGGGGGCAGCGGAGCCAAACAACCACCACACGGTCAGGGGGCAGTGTCACACAACCACCACACGGTCAGGGGGCAGTGTCACACAACCACCACACGGTCAGGGGGCAGTGTCACACAACCACCACACGGTCAGGGGGCAGTGTCACACAACCACCACACGGTCAGGGGGCAGTGTCAAACAACCACCACACGGTCAGGGAGCAGTGTCACACAACCACCACACGGTCAGGGGGCAGTGTGATCCTCACAGGTCCCAGCCACTAATCTGCTGTTACCACTCAGGGGCGGACATCTCGCTGCTGCCCCCTGGTGGTGCACAACTCATATCATCCCTGCAAGATGGAAACATAGAAAATAGCAAAAGCCCCAAAAGTGATGAAAATCAAGAGGTGTGGAGAGGAGAACCTCTGCCCAGACGGATCGTCTGATGAGAAGAATGGCGCTGAGTGCTCCATTCTGTACTGCAAGTGAAATTGTCACATCCCAAGCCTAGGGCAGCAAACAGCGTCCACACAAACCATCAGAAGACGTCTGCACGACACCAGATGTCCGGCTACAGGTTTCCACTGACCTCACCCCACCTCTCTCAAAGGCTATCATGGGGCACAGCAAGACGGCAATGGGGGCTAGAATGGAGGTCTGTCCTCTTCACCAATGAGTCCACCTTTTGTCTCTGAGATTAGTCTGGAGACCACGTGGGCAACACCATGAAGAGGCCTTCAGAAGGAAACGTCACACCGCTCCAACCCCAGTATTATGCAGTGGGGTGACATAATGTACGGTGGCCGGACCCCTCTAGTCTCAGCATTACAACGCTTTGGTCATGGAACCAGTGGTCTGGCCATTTCTCCAAAGTATTCCAAGAGATGTTTTTCAGCAGGACAACACCAGGCCGCATGTTGTCCGTGCTACTGTGAGCAGCCTGCTTGTCCTAAACGTGTCACCATGGCCTGCAGCTAGGGCTGCCACCCGGACGGTATTTTAATGGCACTGCCGGTGCCAGAAATATTTATCTACAGGCAATGTTTATTGCCGGTATTTTACTACCATTGTGGAGCGCTCATTAGTGCAGCCTTTCATGGTGGGGGGGGGGGATCCACACTGAACACAGGAGAGAAGAGGGAAAGTAACTGGGCCTGGAAACTAGGGAAGAAACAGGTCACCTCCTAGAGAACCCTAATCCGGGCCCTACCTATGAATATGAATAGACCCTGAAGGTAGGAATATTCATAAGCAGGATACCTAGGCCCTGATTTCCCTATAAGGCCCTAGAATAAGTATAGGACCAGAGACAACCCATTCCACCCCAGATGGATGAATGGAAGTCTCTGTCTCAGGCCCAGATACAACAACAGGGAATATAACAAATACAAACAAACGCGACACTTAACTTCTGTAGAGATGGAAAAACAGGAACACCAGAGACGACCTCACACCAGCTCAGCCAAACCCAAATGAAGGTATCAACCGCATAGTCAGAAGGGTGGGGTGACACTATAAAGGGTGGAAGTGATGACCACGGAGCAACAGCTGAGAAAAGGGAAGTGGTCATTAACCCTATCAACACTGAATCAAGAGAAATCAAGGAGGCTGTTAGATTCCTCCACGCTCAGCCAATCTCCTTGATTTCCTGATATAAGTCACCTGAGGGACCGTGACACAGTGTTATTTTTTTTTTAAAAAGCAACGCCCCCTGCTGACTGGAGGACAGGACCTGTGAGAGGTCATCACGCTGGAGCGCAGGTCGTTTCCTCAGCTTCCAGTCAGCAGGAGGCGTTCGCAGTGCTTACGGTGTCGAGCGGAGTGCTTGGAGCCCTCGGGAAGCACTAGGAGCATCCATCGACGGAGGTACCCGGTCGGGGTGCCAGGAGATCCGTTACAGGGGCATTACTATTACTGGCGGCACTAATGGGGGCATTAATATTATTGGAAGCCCCAGTATGATAGCGATTTATCACCCTGTGTTAAGCCACGCCCTCACAACCACACCTCCTTTGGGGCGTGGCTTAGCTTGGCCCTTCCTGCAGCGTCCCCGGACTTGTCTCCCATGGAGCAGATCTTGGACGTCATTGGTCGGCAATTGTGCAGGGAGCAGCGGATCTTGATGATTTGCGTGCCCGTGTGCAGTCAGCGCGTCAGAAGATTCCTCAGACAAGCAGTGATAGCTGCCGAGCCGTGGCTTTCTACACGTGGCTCCATACTGAATACATCCAGATCCTCTGAATATTTTTTTTACATTTTTTTATCATTTGCATATCATTAACATGTCTACCGCTCCTGTGCCTTCAATGTTGAGGAGTGCATTAGAGTGTAAGCTCTTGTACCAATACTGGAGACTCCGCCACAGCCAGACTAATGAGTCCCACCACAGAAACGCTGTCCAATGCATACCCCCCCCCCCCTCATTCGCTTTTCTTGTATATTTATACACTTTCATCTTTTCTTAGCCCAACAATTATCTGAATATAGAAATTTCTAAATCCAAATTGCATCAGATAATGAAATAATTTACAGGGTGGGGGTCGCATACACAGAGAGGAACCAGACAAAGACTTTCTGGATCTTTGGTCCAAAACAGAGACACCTGGGAGGTCGAAAACTGTATCCTGTGAACAATGCACCGTGTAACATTATAACATTACAACATAATAAGACCCCAGTGAGTGATTCCCCGCACATGCGCAGTGCCCTCATTTCAAGGCTCCCCAATCTCTATTATTATTGGTCTATAACAACATTCTGAACATACAGCGAGCTCCATAGTAATGACGGTTGTCACCCGTTGCCACGGGCTTCTGTCTCCAAGGCAACCAAATAGTCGACCCTACGGCCGGAAGTAAGTTTGCATTTCAAGCCTCTTTCTGGGAACCGCCGCCTCTTCTCATTGGTGGAGGTGCCAGTGCAGATGGGCGTGGTTAGCAGCGGCGCTTCCGGTGAGGTTTCTGTGGGGCAGCGGCTGAGGAGGAGGAGGTGTTATTATTACCGGAGGTGACCAGAGATTCGAGATGTCAGAGACCGACGCGAAAACCGTGCAGGACCTCACGGAGGTGGTGAGTGCGGCCCCCAGGGGCCACAGAGGGCGGAGCCGAGAGGAATGTGATACCGGTGCTCTGTGTCCCCTCATAACCTGACTGAATACCCATACCTCTATGAATCCACGGGGCCCTCTGTCTCTTAGGGCCAATACTTTATTTAGGGATGTACATCTGCTGTGGGGCCCCTGTGCCCCTGGTAGTGTCCTCAGTTTGGGGCCCGCACTCTGTTGCTTCTACAGAGAGCACAGTTTGGGGCCACACATCTGTTGTAATATCCTGGGGTCCCTGTGCCTCTGCTAGTGACCTCAGTTTTGGGGCCACACATCTATTCTTGAGCTCCGGGGACCCTGTATCTGTTATAGTGAACACAGTTTGGGGCCACGCAACCGTTGTAATATCCTGGGGCCCCTGTGTCTCCTGTAGTGACCTCAGTTTTGGGGCCACACATCCGTTGTATTATCCTGGTGCCCCAGTATCTCCAGTAGTGTCCTCACTTTGGGGCCACACATTTTTTTCTTGAACTCCAGGGCCCCTGTATCTGTTATAGTGAGCACAGTTTTGGGGCCACACATTATTGTATTATCATGGGGCCCCAGTGCCTCCAGTAGTGTCCTTAGTTTGGGGCCACACATCTATTCTTTATCCCCAGGGCCCCTATCAGCCGGGATAAGAACTATCTGCTGGCGTTGAGGGTTAATCCGTAGGTGACGTCAGCCGCCTCCTCTGATTGTGTGGCGCGTCTCGCCGGTCAGTGACATCACAGCGATGTACCGCCCCTGATTTAGCCCTTTATGTCTCTCCAGGTCCAGAATCTGCTGCAGCAAATGCAGGACAAGTTCCAGACCATGTCCGACCAGATCATCGGGAGGAATATCCTGCAGTGCGCTGAGCCGGGTGGCATACAGCAAAGGGACAAGATCTCTGCTAGCAGTCAGTGAGTGGGACAATGTCTACATCCAGAGGCTGAAAACCAGCGCAGCTGAGGGTTTGTTGGGGTCAGGGCAGGTTTACAGCCTCTGCATGTTCACTGACAACAAGCAGAGATCTTTAAATTGTGAATTGAAATGTCTGTTAGAAAGTGGCAGAACCTTTTTATTCTACCAGAATCCAGATTTATTTACACAAAATTAAATGGCGCCAAATTTTATGATTGGTCCCCTTGTCCCTACTGCGCCATATACACATAGGCTGCACGCCAGATGGCGCCATTATTCCATATCTGCTCCATATATGTGTCCTCTGTTACCATGGGAACAGTACACATCCTTATACTGCCCCTCCCCCTCCTGGGTGACTCCTCCCACACATCCATCACCTCTGATAATCCAAGTGATGATCGTTAGGTCTGCTTCAGCTCCATCTTGTCATTCACAGTAAACGGGGGGGGGGGGGGGGGTTTACTTCCTGTCATCTAAATGTAAGGGGACAATACCTCCCATCTGTGGGAAGAATGCTTTAAATATCCTGAAGGTATCGCAAAACTATTACAACTCTCATCAGATCCCATTGCACATTGCATTCTGTTTGCACTTGGTATAACGCAGCTTTTGCTCCCAGTTTTCAGCCGCTATGTGCATTACATGTCCCTGTCTCCATGGTTACAGAGGTTAAAGGGCAGACGGAGGTAGATTAGGGCTCGTGTCCTGGACAGTCCTGTCCCCCAGTCATTAGGTTAACCCTTGGTTATCTGGTCCTAGTGGTGATGGGTACCACGATAGTCTCCTCCACTGCTGCTGTCATGGTTGCTCTTTTGCTCTGAGGTAACATTGTCATGTGACCTTTCTTATAGAAGTATAAAGGTCACATGGCAAGGGGTCCAAGTGTTACTGTGGTAACCCCCAGAGCAGCATGGAGGACAGAACCAGTAGGTCCGATGTACGGATCGACCCGTCTCTGCCAGTACCGGGCCCCGTCTCTTCATATCTCATCTTACTCTCTGTGAATTGTTGAACTCGTCTTCCTTAACCGACCCCAGCACTCGATGAGATGAGCACTCGTATCGATGACCTGGAGAAAAACATTGCTGATCTCATGACGCAGGCGGGCGTGGAGGAGGAGGACTCTGCTAACAAGGTAGGTACATCGCACGTGGGAAGGTGGGCGATCAAACCCAGTATCCGGGCTGCGCGCACTGGTTGCATAGGCCTACAGCTTCTAAACTGTGCCTCATGTCTTCTGCTTTAGTCACACCCAGAGCTGTGCACACATTTCTGCTGGTTTGGGTGGAGACAGCCAGCAGCATTGTGAGTGCAGCTCTGGATGTGACGTTCCGGTCACTGATGTCTTTCTTTCCCCTTTATTACCAGGCTGCCAAACACTGAGCGGAACGGCTCGGATTTTCCACCAGCAGCGCAGGACAAGCGGAGGATTGTCCTCGGTGTTTTGTCACTTCTTAGCCGTGTTGTATAGTTAGATGGTTAATTTTTTTTTATTTCAGCCATTTTTGTGACTTATTCTTTTCATATCTGCAGGAAAATAAATGAGAAAAGGTGATTGGTCTCCGTCTGTTAGTTTCCTTGTGCTGCTCCCCTCCAGCGACAGCTCAGGTACGGGATGTGATGGGGGAGTCCGTGCACCTTAGGGCTCATGCACACCGCTGTGTTTTGGGGTCCACAAATCGTGGCTCCACTAAACAGGATGCCGGCTGAGTGCGTGCGGCCATTTATTTTTACTCCTGCAGAAATGTCCTATCCTTGTCCGCAAAACGGACAAGAATAGGACATGTTCTATTGAGATGAATGGGTCCGCATCTGATCCTCAAAAAAAAGCGGATCGGATGTGGACCAAAACTACGGCCATGTGCATGAACCCTTGGGGTGTCTGTCATGTTGGGCTTTGTTCACATTGTGTGAGCGGCATCAGAGGTATGCGTAGGGAGGATTCCACAAAATAGACTGCAACGTATCCCACTGTATGAACCCCTATAGCACCTCACCACAGCAAGTCCCTCTGCCCACAACTGCAGCATATTGTCAAGACCTCCCTTCTACAACGAATCATATCTCATTTCTTTTTCATGCGGGGGCAGATATACTAAGACTAGTGCCACATATGTCAGCCAATGGCGAAAACTGCGCCAAATTAGGAGGCACGTTTTCTGTCGGTCAGAAATTCCGACCTGTCCCGGCCATAAGCTGCCCGGGATCTAAACCATTATTTGCACCAGTTTCAGATTTTTGTTAAATCTGATGGGTTGTGATAGCCCATGCCTCCCACAGGCCCCACCTGCTCTTCTTCCGGAAGAGGAAAAAGTCGTAAATTATAGCACAACTGTGGCGTGCACCATAACCTGCAACCTTTTCCTGCTCTTCAGCATCATAGGGTTAATAGGTGTACCCCAATAGGTTTTTTGAGACCATGATGGTTAAAGGGGTTTTCTGAGAATTTTTTTTTAACTGATGACCTATCCGCAGTATCTGATTGGTAGGGGTGCGACACCCGGGACCCCCGCCGATGAGCTGTTTGCGAGCAGTGATGCACTCAGTAGCGCCGCAGCCTTCTCTCTGCTCCCAAAGCACAGCGCCATACATTGTATAGTGGCCATGCTTGGTATCGCAGCTCAGCCCCATTAACTTCTATGGGGCTGAGCTGTAAATAGGCCGTGTGACTGATGAACGAGACGTCACTCGGCCTAGGAAAAGCTATGAGCGCCGGTGCCTTCTCAAACAGCTGATCGGTGGGGCACCAGAGTGTCGGGCCCCCACTGACCGGAAACTGTGGATAGGTCATCAGTTAAAGGGGTTTCCCATGATTTTTTTTTTTATTGTAATCTGCTGTCAGACAGTTCGTGGTCATTCGAGGGAATTATTGCGTCGTTGTTCCCGAGTAGAGGCTCGCAGGGGACACTGGGACGGATTGTATGGTGAGGCGGCCCGCTCTGTGCACACAGCATTCGGGCCTTACGCCTGAGGCGTTTGTCGGATGAATGGATCCCTATGGATACGTATAGGTTATGCACTGGGAGCTTTTCCTGATGGTATATGTAGGGCTCTGACATAGTGTGCACCGACACTAATATTGTCCTGTATGTAGATTGCTGATTGCTCTGTACATTTGGTTTCTACTGCATTAGTACCTCGCACTTGCTAGCGTGCTTCTCTGATAAGCCGGTGCCCCCTGAGAGCGGAGCATTGCACTACACCAGGTCGTTACCACAACCCCCTCAGTGTCCCAACATGTTACCTTCCTGACAGTGTACCTGACGCTAGGCCCATAGTGATGATGTATTTCACATGGTGTCCAGCAGGTGGCGCTGCTGGCTGAGAAGTAAGTCTTATCCTGACTGTGCTGTGCTGAGAAGTGGTACTGTGCAGCGTCCATATATACAGAATGAGGGCAGATACTGAGGATTACACCCAGTATACAGGACAGGAGAAGTGGTACTGTGCAGTGTATATATATACAGAATAAGAGCAGATACTGAGGATTACACCCGGTATACAGGACAGGAGAAGTGGTACTGTGCAGTGTGTGTATATACAGAATGAGGGCAGATACTGAGGATTACACCCAGTATACAGGACAGGAGAAGTGGTACTGTGCAGTGTCCGTATATACAGAATGAGGGCAGATACTGAGGATTACACCCAGTATACAGGACAGGAGAAGTGGTACTGTGCAGTGTGTATATATACAGAATAAGAGCAGATACTGAGGATTACACCCAGTATACAGGACAGGAGAAGTGGTACTGTGCAGTGTATATATATACAGAATAAGAGCAGATACTGAGGATTACACCCAGTATACAGGACAGGAGAAGTGGTACTGTGCAGTGTATATATACAGAATAAGAGCAGATACTGAGGATTACACCCAGTATACAGGACAGGAGAAGTGGTACTGTGCAGTGTATATATACAGAATAAGAGCAGATACTGAGGATTACACCCAGTATACAGGACAGGAGAAGTGGTACTGTGCAGTGTGTATATATATACAGAATAAGAGCAGATACTGAGGATTACACCCAGTATACAGGAGAAGTGGTACTGTGCAGTGTGTATATATACAGAATAAGAGCAGATACTGAGGATTACACCCGGTATACAGGACAGGAGAAGTGGTACTGTGCAGTGTATATATATATATATACAGAATGAGGGCAGATACTGAGGGTTACACCCAGTATACAGGGCAGGAGAAGTGGTACTGTGCAGTGTATATATACAGAATAAGAGCAGATACTGAGGATTACACCCAGTATACAGGACAGGAGAAGTGGTACTGTGCAGTGTATATATACAGAATGAGGGCAGATACTGAGGATTACACCCGGTATACAGGACAGGAGAAGTGGTACTGTGCAGTGTATATATATACAGAATAAGAGCAGATACTGAGGATTACACCCGGTATACAGGACAGGAGAAGTGGTACTGTGCAGTGTATATATATATACAGAATAAGAGCAGATACTGAGGATTACACCCGGTATACAGGACAGGAGAAGTGGTACTGTGCAGTGTATATACACACAGAATAAGAGCAGATACTGAGGATTACACCCAGTATACAGGACAGGAGAAGTGGTACTGTGCAGTGTATACAGTCATGTGAAAAAATTAGGACACCCTTTGAAAGCATGTGTTTTTTTGTAACATTTTTAATAAAAGGTTATTTCATCTCCGTTTCAACAATACAGAGAGATTAAAGTAATCCGACTAAACAAAGAAAACTGAAGAAAAGTATTTTCAAGATCTTCTGTAAATGTCATTCTACAAAAATGCCTATTCTAACTGAGGAAAAAGATAGGACACCCTCACATGTATTCCCTCTTAAATTGGCTCAGATCTCACACAGGTATATCACACCAGGTGCACATAATTAGTAGATCGTTACTCTGCATGTTGAATGAGGCTTGCCCTATTTAAACCTCAGACATTTAGTTTGGTGTGCTCCTGACTGTTGAAGTGAGAGTGAGCACCATGGTGAGAGCAAAAGAGCTGTCAGAGGACTTCAGAAAAAAGATTGTAGCAGCCTATGAGTCTGGGAAGGGATTTAAAAAGATCTCAAAAGATTTTGAAATCAGCCATTCCACTGTCCGGAAGATAGTCTACAAGTGGAGGGCTTTCAAAACAACTGCCAACATGCCCAGGACTGGTCGCCCCAGCAAGTTCACCCCAAGAGCAGACCGCAAGATGCTAAAAGAGGTCTCCAAAAACCCTAAAGTGTCATCTCGAGAACTACAGCAGGCTCTGGCTACTGTTGATGTAGAAGTACATGCCTCTACAATCAGAAAGAGACTGTACAAGTTTAACTTGCATGGGAGGTGTGCAAGGAGGAAACCTTTGCTTTCCAAGAGAAACATCGAGGCCAGACTGACATTTGCCAGGGATAAAGTTGACAAAGACCAGGACTTCTGGAATAATGTTCTTTGGACAGATGAGTCCAAAATTGAATTATTTGGACACAACAGCAGAGGACATGTTTGGCGTAAACCAAACACAGCATTCCAAGAAAAGAACCTCATACCAACTGTGAAGCATGGAGGTGGAAGTGTCATGGTTTGGGGCTGCTTTGCTGCAGCAGGACCTGGTCAGCTCACCATCATAAAATCCACGATGAATTCTACTGTGTATCAGAAGGTGCTTGAAGAACATGTGAGACCATCAGTTAGAAAATTAAAGCTGAAGCGGAACTGGACCATGCAACATGACAATGACCCAAAACATACTAGTAAATCAACCAAAGATTGTCTGAAAAAGAAGAAATGGAGAGTCCTGGAATGGCCAAGTCAAAGTCCAGATTTGAATCCCATTGAGATGCTGTGGGGTGACTTGAAAAGGGCTGTACGTGCAAGAAACCCCTCAAACATCTCACAGCTGAAAAAGTTCTGCATTGAGGAGTGGGGTAAAATTTCCTCAGACCGATGTCGAAGACTGGTAGATGGCTACAAGAACCGTCTCACTGCAGTTATTTCAGCCAAAGGAGGTAACACTCGCTATTAGGGGCAAGGGTGTCCTATCTTTTTCCTCAGTTAGAATAGGCATTTTTGTAGAATGACATTTACAGAAGATCTTGAAAAGACTTTTCTTCAGTTTTCTTTGTTTAGTCGGATTACTTTAATCTCTCTGTATTGTTGAAACGGAGATGAAATAACCTTTTATTAAAAATGTTACAAAAAACCACATGCTTTCAAAGGGTGTCCTAATTTTTTCACATGACTGTATATATATACAGAATAAGAGCAGATACTGAGGATTACACCCAGTATACAGGACAGGAGAAGTGGTACTGTGCAGTGTCCGTATATACAGAATGAGGGCAGATACTGAGGATTACACCCAGTATACAGGACAGGAGAAGTGGTACTGTGCAGTGTGTGTGTGTGTGTGTATATATATATATATATATATATATATATATATATATATATATATATATATATATATATATATATACAGAATGAGGGCAGATACTGAGGGTTACACCCAGTATACAGGACAGGAGAAGTGGTACTGTGCAGTGTATATATATACAGAATGAGGGCAGATACTGAGGATCACACCCGGTATACAGGACAGGAGAAGTGGTACTGTGCAGTGTCCGTATATACAGAATGAGGGCAGATACTGAGGATTACACCCAGTATACAGGACAGGAGAAGTGGTACTGTGCAGTGTGTGTGTATATATATATATATATATATATATATATATATATATATATATATATATATATATATATATATATATATATATATATATATATATATATATATATATATACAGAATGAGGGCAGATACTGAGGGTTACACCCAGTATACAGGACAGGAGAAGTGGTACTGTGCAGTGTATATATATATACAGAATGAGGGCAGATACTGAGGATCACACCCGGTATACAGGACAGGAGAAGTGGTACTGTGCAGTGTCCGTATATACAGAATGAGGGCAGATACTGAGGATTACACCCAGTATACAGGACAGGAGAAGTGGTACTGTGCAGTGTCCGTATATACAGAATGAGGGCAGATACTGAGGATTACACCCGGTATACAGGACAGGAGAAATGGTACTGTGCAGTGTGTATATATACAGAATAAGAGCAGATACTGAGGATTACACCCAGTATACAGGACAGGAGAAGTGGTACTGTGCAGTGTCCGTATATACAGAATGAGGGCAGATACTGAGGATTACACCCAGTATACAGGACAGGAGAAGTGGTACTGTGCAGTGTGTATATATACAGAATAAGAGCAGATACTGAGGATTACACCCAGTATACAGGACAGGAGAAGTGGTACTGTGCAGTGTCCGTATATACAGAATGAGGGCAGATACTGAGGATTACACCCAGTATACAGGACAGGAGAAGTGGTACTGTGCAGTGTGTATATATACAGAATAAGAGCAGATACTGAGGATTACACCCAGTATACAGGACAGGAGAAGTGGTACTGTGCAGTGTCCGTATATACAGAATGAGGGCAGATACTGAGGATTACACCCAGTATACAGGACAGGAGAAGTGGTACTGTGCAGTGTCAGTATATACAGAATAAGGGCAGATAGTGAAAATTATTACCTGGAATTTTGCTTTCCATGAGTCCGAAGGCAGCACATGAAGGGTTAACAGAGTCCTATTCTCGCCCCAGGACCGCCCACCTAGATAAAAACAAGATAATTAATTAATTAATGGTCCTGTAGGTCCCTATAAAGCACTCCCTCTGGCAAACCTCCAATGTGTATAAAAAATAGATTCAGGCAAAATGCAAAACAAAAGGCTTTATTAGGGAGGGTATGTATGTGCTGCCTTCGGACTCATGGAAAGCAAAATTCCAGGTAATAATTTTCACTTTCCCCTGTCGTCCTCGGCAGCACATGAAGGGATATGCATAGATACTGAAGGGAGGGAACTACTGAACTGCTGCACTTAACACCGCGGTGCCAAAGGCTGAGCTCTTATTTTCTATGTCCAGCCGGTAGTGCTTCATGAAGGTAGATGGTGTAGACCACGATGCTGCTCTACAGATCTCTTCTAGGGAGACATGCGCTTGTTCAGCCCAAGATGTTGCTGTGGCCCTAGTTGAGTGGGCTCTAATCGGAGAAGGAGGAGAGACGCCCTCAATGGTATATGCCTCCAAGATGATAGACTTGATCCATCTTGCCAGGGAACTCTTAGATGCCTTGTGACCTTTATTAGGACCGGAGTATAGCAAAAACAGATTTTCATCTAGTCTAAAATCCTCTGTCCTTCGAAGGTAGATTTCAACCGCCCTCTTGACATCCAAGGTGTGCCAGCGAGTTTGTTCTTCATTTGGGGGGTCTGGGAAAAAGACTGGTAGAAACGCTTCTCGGTTGACGTTAGCAGAAGAAGGAACTTTTGGCACAAAGGAAGGTAGAGTGCGCAGCAGAACTCCATTCGGCAGGATTCTTAAATACGGCGTCTTAACCGATAGTGCTTGTAATTCCCCGAGTCTCTTAGCCGAAGTGATGGCAATAAGAAAGAGAACTTTGCCGGAGAGCCTATTAAGTTCTGCGTCTACTAAAGGCTCAAAGGGGGGTTCAGTCAATTTTCTGAGGACTAATGACAGATCCCAAACAGGCATAGGGTGTCTCACCACCGGTCTAAGCTTCTTAATGGCCTTGAAAAAACGATTAATTAAGGGATGATGTCCGAATCTGCTCTCTGTCATGGCATTAATGGCTGTCAAAGTGTTCGGAGTAAGACCCTTCTGGAATCCATCTTGCAGGAACTGGAGGATAACAGGGACTGTAATATCTGAACATTCATTCTCTGAGATCCAGGATAAGAATTTCCTCCATATCCTTTCATACTTGATATTTGTAGAAGTTTTCCGGGAGGAGAGTAGCGTATTAATGACAGGGACAGGACAGCCCTTTTCCTTCTAGTCTGGACCTCTCAGTCTCCAAGCTGTGAGATGAAGTTTGTTCAGATGTTGATGAAACAGGCCGTTCTGAACTAGTAAGTCGGGATAAGATGGAAGCTTCCAGTAGACTCCTCTGGATAACTGGAGTAGAAGTGGGAACCATGGCCTGCGAGGCCAAAAAGGAGCAATCAATATCGCTTGAGGTTTCTCTAGTAGGATCTTCTGCAGGACTCTTAAGATGAGGGGCACCGGAGGAAAGATGTAAACATACTGGTCCTTCCAAGTTATAGAAAAGGCATCTACCGCTGCCGGATTCTGGAATCTATTCAGAGAACAGAACTTGGGAAGCTTGCTGTTTCCCTTGGAGGCCATCAGATCTATAGACGGAGTACCCCATCTGGCTGTAATCTGCAGGAAGTATTTCTGATTCAGCTCCCACTCGGTTTGTCTGATCTTCCTCCGACTCAGAAGATCCGCCTGAGTATTCAACGAGCCTTTGATGTGTACTGCCCTTAGATTCTGTAAGTGCCTCTCTGCCCATGCAAAGATCTTCCTGCATAATGCAAGGAGTAGAAGGCTCCGGGTGCCTCCCTGCTTGTTTATGTAAAAAACTGCAGGGAGATTGTCCGTCTGAATTAGGACTGATTGGTTCTCCAACCTTGTACCGAAAGTGCTGTAATGCCAGCTTGATTGCCTTCAACTCTCTGAAGTTCGAGGACAGCTGTCGTTCTGTGCAGGACCAAGAACCTTGAACCCAACTGTTTCCGAGGTGGGCTCCCCAGCCCAGGGAGGAGGCATCCGTCGTAACCGTCACCGTAGGTGTTAGCTGGAAGGATCTGCCCCTGGATAAATTCCTTTCTCTTAACCACCATTTCAGCTCCGTGATTGTGGAAGGTCTTAACCTGACACGAGCCGAAAGATTGTGGTTTTACTTCCAGACCTGAAGCAAGTCCTGCTGTAATTCCCGTATATGGGCCTGAGCCCATGGAACTGCATCTATTACCGATGTCATGTGACCCAGGGTTTTCATCACCCTGTGGACTGTAGGTCTGTGGCCCGCAATTAAGATCTTTATTGCTGACGTGACAGAGCTTATCCTGGCGGTCGGGAGATACAGGGTCATGGTGCAAGTGTCTATCCTGAAGCCTAGAAACGTTTTGGATGTTGCTGGCTGGATGTCGGATTTGTCCCAATTGATCAAGAAGCCCAGAGACTGAAGCAACTTGATGACTTTCAGGAGATGAGAATTCAGCAAGCCCCTGGTGGGTGCCACTATAAGCCAGTCGTCCAGGTACGGAAACACCTGCAAGGCTTGTAGGCGTAAACTTGCGACAGCAATTACGGCTAATTTCGTAAAAATTCTGGGTGCTGATGAGAGGCCGAAGGGCAGGGCTTTGAACTGGAGGTGTTTTACCCTTCCTCCAATGGCGATTGCGATCCTCAGAAAGCGTCTGGATGCGTTTTCTATTGGGACATGCAGGTAAGCATCTCTCAAGTCGATGGATGCTAAGAAGTGACCTACTTGAAGCAGAGACGTGATAGACCTTATATTTTCCATCTTGAAATGAACTTTTGTTATAAATTGATTCACGTAGCGGAGGTCTATGATTAGGCGCCACTTTCCCTCTGGCTTGGGGACTGGAAACACTCTGGAATACACTCCTGTTCCTTCTTGATGTTTTGGTACAGGTTCCAGAGCACCCTTTTGAATAAATTCTCTCACAAGGTCTATGACCCGAGGGTCTTCTCCTTGACTTAAGAGAAAACGGTCTCTTGGATGGCGGATAAACTCCAGCGAGTAGCCTTCTCTTACGATCCTCAAGGCCCAGCTGTCTGAGGAAATTCCCTGCCACGCTGCGTAGAATCGCGTAAGCCGACCTCCTACCCTTTCGCTTCTGGCGTCAGAAGTCCTCTTTGGTGGGTTTATCCTCTGGCTTCTTCCTACCCTTGTCCGATGTTTTGGCAAAATACCTTCGGTCAGATCCTCTCCTGTCCGAACGTCCGCGAAAATCGGATCTTTGAAAACGCTGTCTTCTAAAGGGCCGAAAGCTTCTGGGTTGAAATCTGAGCCTGGAAAGAGGAAAATCCAGTGCTTTATCTTCCTTATTGGTTTCCAATAGAGTGTCTAACTGTGAGCCGAACAGACGCCCCGGTTCAAATGGAAGAGAACAAAGGTTGTTCTTGGAGGGGACATCACCCGACCACAATTTCAACCAGATTGCCCTCCTGATAGAGTTGGAGAGAGCCATATTTTTGGCTAAGCCTTTCAGGGTATCCACGGGAAAGTCACATAGGAACTCCGCCGCGATCTTCAAAGAAGGAAGTTGCCGAAGCAGATCTTCTCTATCAACGCCATCCTCGATATCCCTTCCTAGTTGACTCAACCACACTCTCAGGGCACGGGCTACAGGCACTGCGGCCATAGACGCCTTCTTGAGGGAGGCTATATAAGAATGAAGCCGCTTTAGGAGATTATCTGCCTTCTTATCCATGGGATCCTTTAACAACGTAGAGTCGTCAGACGGAAAAAAGGACCTCTTCGCTAGTCTGGCCACTGCAGGATCGACCTTGGAAGGTGCCCCCCATTTCTCACATTCAGCAGGGTCTATTCTGTACATAGCCCTAGCTCTTCTTCCTGAATCCATCTTTCTTAACGGATGTTTCCATTCCTTCTGGATGATGGATTCAAGCACCGGATGACTGGGAAAGACACGTGCTTTCTTTTTAGGAAAGTAAAACGGGCTCCCCTGATCTTGGTCGGTACGCGTCTCCGGCTTGGATTCGATTATATGCTTCACATCCTTGATGAGACGGTTAATATCCTCTTTTCTGAACAAAAAATTTTCTTCTGTGGCTGGTTCAAGATCCGAGCTAGAACCAGAGGACACCTCCCCTTCTGAGCGAGAAGACTTCTCGGCCGACGTAGAAGGGCTAGGATCAGCCCTTTTCCTCTTATGCGTCTTCTGTCTCTTAGATTGAGACAGAAAGGATTCGAGTAGGGAGATACATTTTTTGGTATTATCTTCAGAGATAACCTCTGGCTGAGTACAGGCTGCGCAAATGTTAGACGTATACCCCTTAGGAAGCGGTTTAATACACGTAATACATAAGGGCTGCTTCTTCTTATGTCGCTTTGCACGTCTGGGTGAGGATTCCGGGGAATGGGAAAACGCCTCTAATTCACAGCTTTCACAATAATCTTCCTGGTGGTCATCAGGGAGAGGCTGGTCGCAGGATTGGCACAGCCTGTGCCTGTGCTTCCTGGATCTTTTTCCTCCTTTACTGGAATGGCTGGACATCTGGAAAGAGGAACAGATTAAAAATATATATATATATATATATATATATATATATATATATATATATAGATCTCTGATACCACATAATAAAGCCAGAACAAGTGGCTATAATCAGTCAAGACCAGAGCCTGGATCAGGGGTACCTTAGAGAAAAAAGAGCTCGACTGCCAAGGCACAAGGGCAGTAAGAGCATGGACTATACCACCTTAAATAATTTGAAATTGAATTTGCCGCCAGAAAGCCGGGGGGCGGGCGCCCGCTGATGACGTCAGACGCAGCCGACGCTGCGTTCCACTGAGACCTGCAGGCGCCGCCATTGCCGCCCAGTGAGGAGAAGCGCTGGTATGGCATATTGCAGGCCCCGCTGCACATCCGGACCGGCACAGGAAGGAAAAGACTCCACAGAGCAGCGCCAAGGCACCCCCATGGCTAGCTGGACTCTGAGCCTAAGCCTGGGACACCCCCCAGGCATGAGGGCTCCCAGATGAGGTGGGCTATGGAACCTGTCCAGAATAAGGACATGAAAAAAACACATTGGAGGTTTGCCAGAGGGAGTGCTTTATAGGGACCTATAGGATTGCTGATTAATCAATTATCTTGTTTTTATCTAGGTGGGCGGTCCTGGGGCGAGAATAGGACTCTGTTAACCCTTCATGTGCTGCCGAGGACGACAGGGGAAACTGAGGATTACACCCAGTATACAGGACAGGAGAAGTGGTACTGTGCAGTGTATATATATACAGAATAAGAGCAGATACTGAGGATTACACCCGGTATACAGGACAGGAGAAGTGGTACTGTGCAGTGTATATACAGAATAAGAGCAGATACTGAGGATTACACCCAGTATACAGGAGAAGTGGTACTGTGCAGTGTGTATATATATACAGAATAAGAGCAGAGACTGAGGATTACACCCGGTATACAGGACAGGAGAAGTGGTACTGTGCAGTGTATATACAGAATAAGAGCAGATACTGAGGATTACACCCGGTATACAGGACAGGAGAAGTGGTACTGTGCAGTGTATATATATACAGAATAAGAGCAGATACTGAGGATTACACCCAGTATACAGGACAGGAGAAGTGGTACTGTGCAGTGTATATACAGAATAAGAGCAGATACTGAGGATTACACCCGGTATACAGGACAGGAGAAGTGGTACTGTGCAGTGTATATATATACAGAATAAGAGCAGATACTGAGGATTACACCCGGTATACAGGACAGGAGAAGTGGTACTGTGCAGTGTATATATATACAGAATAAGAGCAGATACTGAGGATTACACCCGGTATACAGGACAGGAGAAGTGGTACTGTGCAGCGTATATATACAGGAGAAGTGGTACAGTGCAGTGTATATATACAGGAGAAGTGGTACTGTGCAGTGTATATATATACAGAATAAGAGCAGATACTGAGGATTACACCCGGTATACAGGACAGGAGAAGTGGTACTGTGCAGTGTATATATATACAGAATAAGAGCAGATACTGAGGATTACACCCAGTATACAGGACAGAAGTGGTACAGTGCAGTGTATATATACAGGAGAAGTGGTACAGTGCAGTGTATATATACAGGAGAAGTGGTACTGTGCAGTGTATATATATACAGAATAAGAGCAGATACTGAGGATTACACCCGGTATACAGGACAGGAGAAGTGGTACTGTGCAGTGTATATATACAGGAGAAGTGGTACTGTGCAGAGTCCATACATACATAGGAATCCTATACATATGAAATTACTGATGACATGAGCAGAGGGTATCTCTAGAGAACCTATGAGCATGGTGTAATGTGTCAGTATATGGCTGTATTTTCATGCAGTGTAGTATACAGACTGCTATATGGCTCCATGCTGTGCAGTGGTCTTGTGTGGCTAAATGCTGTAGTTTTGGCATTGCCCACTAGATGGCACTGTATGCCGATACTGTTGCACTGGCTGATGATTTGGACCAGGGATGTCCAACCTGCAGTCCTCCAGCTGTTGCTCAGAAGAACAGAAAAATAAAGAAAAAAAATGGATCTTGAGCATGGGTTATGCATATTTGGCATCTGTTTGAGCCATTTCCGTTAGAGATACGTTATTTTAAACGGAAAAAAGTCCTGCATACATGACTTCAGTGGGGACCGCAGCTAAGGCTACTTTCACACTTGCGTTTGGTGCAGATCCGTCATAGATCTGCACAGACGGATCCGCACCGATAATACAACCGCTTGTATCCGTTCAGAACGGATTCGTTTGTATTATCTGTACCATAGCCAAAACGGATTCGTCTTGAACACCATTGAAGGTCAATAGGGGACGGATCCGTTTTTTATTGTGTCAGTGAAAACTGATTCGTCCCCATTGACTTACATTGTGTGCCAGGACGGATCGTCAGGCGGACAGCAAAACGCTGCAAGCAGCCTCCAGAGCGGCATGGAGACGGATCGGAGGCATTCTGAGCGGATCCTTTTACATTCAGAATGCATTAGGGCAAAACTGATCCGTTTTGGACCGCTGAGCCCTGAACGGATCTCAGGAACGGAAAACCAAAACACCACTTTGAGAGTAGCCTAAAATTCGCTTGAAATCGCCACCATGTGCGCCCTGTGGATTTGAACCATGTGAACTCATGCCTTCAATGCACGGGGCACTGTTCTGTGGGGAGCCATCATCTGCTGCGGTCATCCATTACTGGAGACTCTGGTTTGCAGTTGGGGCAATTAGTGAGGACAGATGAGGGAGAGGGGCGATCCCCTGGGTCAGTGCAGGGGAGGGGCGATCCCCTGGGTCATTCCAGGGGAGGGGCGATCACCTGGGTCATTCCAGGGGAGGGGTGATCACCTGGGTCATTCCAGGGGAGGGGTGATCACCTGGGTCATTCCGGGGGAGGGGTGATCCCCTGGGTCATTGCGGGGGGGGGGGCGACCCCCCTGGGTCGGTGCGGGGGAGGGGCGATCCCCTGGGTCGGTGCGGGAAAGGGGCGATCCCCTGGGTCATTGCGGGGGAGGGGGTGATCCCCCTGGGTCGGTGCGGGGGTGGGGCGACCCCCCTGGGTCGGTGCGGGGGTGGGGCGATCCCCTGGGTCGGTGCGGGGGGAGGGTGATCCCCCTGGGTCGGTGCGGGGGGAGGGTGATCCCCCTGGGTCGGTGCGGGGGGAGGGTGATCCCCCTGGGTCGGTGCAGGGGAGGGGCGATCCCCCTGGGTCGGTGCAGGGGAGGGGCGATCCCCCTGGGTCGGTGCAGGGGAGGTGCGATCCCCTGGGTCAGTGTGATGCTAAGCTCTGAGGACACACCGGTAAGTGCATCTAATCCGCCTCGTGGAGCGCTCTCGTGTGTGACCAGCGTGTCTCACTGGGTGGCGTTTGCTGCTGTGGTTATCCGCTACCTGTGATATTATAGGGGTTGTACAGGGACAGCGAATGGTCCTTGTCATGTAGATGCAGTTACTACCAGGCACTTCCTAATGTATTGCGATTCTCCATATTGCTTCCTTTACTGGATTCATTTTTCCACCTCGTTTCCATGGTTACGACCACTGCTGCAGGGCAGATACGGCAGTCCTCAGTGACGTAAAGCGCCGCTCTGAGTGTTTGCTACCGTGTGTCGGTGTAGGCAGGGCAGACATTACAGGCGGGCGAGTCTCTGCATCTCCATGAATTGCACGGATTAGCCGGGCAGGTTTTTGTCGCATTACATATCCGTAGAACTTCACCGTGTAACCGCGCACGTTTTCCCATCGTACATACCAACCCTCAGCTGTGAGAAGGGCTTGTGCTAAATGTAAAGGGCGACCAGGACCAGTGGTGGGTTATGTCCGTACAGCGCCGCCTATCCTGTGTGTGGCGCCGTCCATCACTATGTGTACCATGTAATTATAGGCAGATAATGGCGAGGTGGGCGGATGACTGCGCAGCGCTGTGGGCGGAGCTATCTGTTAGGTGGTCGTAGTCCAGTGTTTGACCGATCACATGGTGAGGGGGGGGGGCAAGTGTTTGTGAGTACCCCCTACCCAGGACGCCAATGGGGCGTTCCCCTGCTGCCATCTTGGTCTGGCGCTTTTGCAGGAGTAGGAGTGTCCTCACTGTTTCTAAGACCTCTGCTTGCTGTCCCACAACTGAGGGTGTGTTACAGTGTAGTCCAGAGTTTAGCGGAGCTGCAGTGTTGATGAATTTGTTTGGTTCTGCAGTTGTATCCGTCCATTTCTATACCATGCGATGTGGCCGCGTTTTGCCGCTACATGGCGTCGCTCCATCCTCACTGAAACTGCTGGATCCTTGAAGAATGTTGCCTGCGCGCCGGTTCGGACACGGTTAATATCTCATATTGTAATAAAAGGGGCGGAGATACCAGGAAGGAAAGGTTTCCTGGCAACCAGAGACATGGCTGCACTTAATAGAACGCGGCGCTGAGCGGTGGCGTTCGGAGAAAGGAATCCCGCCACACGCTGCCTGAATAGTCAAGGATTAAATGTGCGTTTCCTGTGGCGACAAATCTTAAAATCGTCAAGGAAACGGCTCTGCATTATATTAATCGTCAGCATGCAAGTTGTCCGAATATTTCTGCAATTCTACTAGACAGGACCGTGTAGTACTGCAGAGTATCACTGACCTCCGGAGATCTGCAGAACATCGCTCTGCCCTCTCCATCTACTGACAGATACATAGTGATAGATCCTGCAGATTATTACACCACTGACCCCTCTATAATTCTATATGTACAGCTGGTATAACCCGGGCCTCTCCTGTATATAGTTATATATGTACAGCTGGTATAACCTGGGCATCTCCTGTATATAATGATATATGTACGGCTGGTATAACCCGGGCCTCTCCTGTATATAATGATATATGTACAGCTGGTATAACCTGGGCATCTCCTGTATATAATGATATACAGGTCCTTCTCAAAAAATTAGCATATTGTGATAAAGTTCATTATTTTCTGTAATGTACTGATAAACATTAGACTTTCATATATTTTAGATTCATTACACACAACTGAAGGAGTTCAAGCCTTTTATTGTTGTAATATTGATGATTTTGGCATACAGCTCATGAAAACCCAAAATTCCTATCTCAAAAAATTAGCATATCATGAAAAGGTTCTCTAAACGAGCTATTAACCTAATCATCTGAATCAACTAATTAACTCTAAACACCTGCAAAAGATTCCTGAGGCTTTTAAAAACTCCCAGCCTGGTTCATTACTCAAAACCGCAATCATGGGTAAGACTGCGACCTGACTGCTGTCCAGAAGGCCATCATTGACAGCCTCAAGCAAGAGGGTAAGACACAGAAAGAAATTTCTGAACGAATAGGCTGTTCCCAGAGCGCTGTATCAAGGCACCTCAGTGGGAAGTCTGTGGGAAGGAAAAAGTGTGGCCGAAAACGCTGCACAACGAGAAGAGGTGACCGGACCCTGAGGAAGATTGTGGAGAAGGACCGATTCCAGACCTTGGGGGACCTGCGGAAGCAGTGGACTGAGCCTGGAGTAGAAACATCCAGAGCCCCCGTGTACAGGCGTGTGCAGGAAATGGGCTACAGGGGCCGCATTCCCCAGAAACAGCGGCAGAAGCGCCTGACCTGGGCTACAGAGAAGCAGCACTGGACTGTTGCATGTCATTCGGAAATCAAGGTGCCAGAGTCTGGAGGAAGACTGGGGAGAGGGAAATGCCAAAATGCCTGAAGTCCAGTGTCAAGTACCCACAGTCAGTGATGGTCTGGGGTGCCATGTCAGCTGCTGGTGTTGGTCCACTGTGTTTTATCAAGGGCAGGGTCAATGCAGCTAGCTATCAGGAGATTTTGGAGCACTTCATGCTTCCATCTGCTGAAAAGCTTTATGGAGATGAAGATTTCATTTTTCAGCACGACCTGGCACCTGCTCACAGTGCCAAAACCACTGGTAACTGGTTTACTGACCATGGTATTACTGTGCTCAATTGGCCTGCCAACTCTCCTGACCTGAACCCCATAGAGAATCTGAGGGATATTGGGAAGAGAAAGTTGAGAGACGCAAGACCCAACACTCTGGATGAGCTTAAGGCCGCTATCGAAGCATCCTGGGCCTCCATAACACCTCAGCAGTGCCACAGGCTGATTGCCTCCATGCCACGCCGCATTGAAGCCTCCTGGGCCTCCATAACACCTCCGCAGTGCCACAGGCTGATTGCCTCCATGCCACGCCGCATTGAAGCCTCCTGGGCCTCCATAACACCTCAGCAGTGCCACAGGCTGATTGCCTCCATGCCACGCCGCATTGAAGCAGTCATTTCTGCAAAAGGATTCCCGACCAAGTATTGAGTGCATAACTGAACATAATTATTTGAAGGTTGACTTTTTTTGTATTAAAAACACTTTTCTTTTATTGGTCGGATGAAATATGCTAATTTTTTGAGATAGGAAATTTGGGTTTTCATGAGCTGTATGCCAAAATCATCAATATTAAAACAATAAAAGGCTTGAACTACTTCAGTTGTGTGTAATGAATCTAAAATATATGAAAGTCTAATGTTTATCAGTACATTACAGAAAATAATGAACTTTATCACAATATGCTAATTTTTTGAGAAGGACCTGTATGTACGGCTGGTATAACCCGGGCATCTCCTGTATATAATGATATATGTACGGCTGGTATAACCCGGGCATCTCCTGTATATAATGATATATGTACAGCTGGTATAACCTGGGCATCTCCTGTATATCATTCTATATGTACGGCTGGTATAACCCGGGCATCTCCTGTATATAATTCTATATGTACGGCTGGTATAACCCGGGCATCTCCTGTATATAATTATATATGTACAGCTGGTATAACCCAGGCATCTCCTGTATATAATTATATATGTACGGCTGGTATAACCCGGGCATCTCCTGTATATAATTCTATATGTACAGCTGGTATAACCTGGGCATCTCCTGTATATTATGATATATGTACAGCTGGTATAACCTGGGCATCTCCTGTATATAATTATACATGTACAACTGGTATAACCTGGGCATCTCCTGTATATAATTATACATGTACAGCTGGTATACATGGCTCCTGTCCTCAGGTTGTAGATTTTATGGTTTTTCTCTGACAGCAGATTTCGGCGGCGGCGGTGCTGACGAGGGGCATCAGAAATCTGCTGTTATGAGGACAGTAATTAGCGGCTTCTTCCTGTGGACGAAGAACATTTTCTACTGAGGATCCGGGAAGCGTCTGTCGGTGCGGAGGAGCCGTGTGTTGATGATGAGGCTCCATCTGTCACTGGGCACAGCGCTGAGACAGGAGGATATGATGTAGAGATCTGATAGCTGTGTGGGAATGCTGGGAGTTGTGGTTGCTGAGCAGTGCCCCCGGTGGTTGCTGCTGGTAGTACAGGCTTGTACTTCACGCCCTCACAATAATACCAGTAACAACATAAACTACAAAAAAGTGTTTATTGTAAAAAGCAGATTATAACAACTAGGGTTTAATGAGGCGCTGCTTTAACATTAAATAACTTATATCAGTATGGCTCCGCCCATAAATAAATCTACATTTCCCCCTTTTTTTTTTAATTCTTTTTTTTTATTTTTTATTATTTCTTAAACAATCAAGAGAATCAAACACGGAGAATAATAAAAATAACCACGACGGCCCTAAAGGCGGGGAACTACCAAACCGCAGCGCCCGTTCATACAAAAATAGCTAATCCCGCTGGCTGCGCCGGACGGCGACATGCGGGGGGGCGGCAGCTCCTACTCCGCTGGTCCGATGATAAACGCAAAAACTATATTCTCTCAAAGAAAATGAAAATAATTTCTTAAAGGAAAAACTTAATTTAAGTCACTTATATTCTACAGTTAAGACATTAGTTACAGTAGAACCGTTCAGGACGCAGCCCGCGGGGTTAAATACTGAGACGCCGGCGTTCCGAGATCCGCAATTAACCATTGAGGAGCAGGTGGCATCTTGTTGCAATGTAGTAACCGAGGTACACAGACTGATGACTGGGAAAGTGACCGCCATGTTGTCACCGGCTGTGGCCACACCCACTGTACGTAAAAACCTCCCCAAAGCTGCCCCCTGCAGGATAAGGCAGGGACTACACAGCGACATCGCACCTGGTGAAAGTGAATGGAGCGGTGCCGTGACCCGCGAGGTGTCGCAGCCCGACAGGCGGAAGAAATCCCCCAGGTTCGTCCTTCCTGCGACTGTCGGGCTGCAGCACCTCGCACCATCTCTGCAGTGACTTTCCCGACGTTGGGAGGTGCAGCAGCATCGCGATGTGAGCAGTCGCCGCGCAGCACCAGCCGCGAACCAGAGGATCAGCCCAGCAGCTGCCATCTTTATCGAGCCGACCGGCAGCTTGCAGACGCCTTGGCAGCCATTCTGTCAAATCTGGTTCTAGTTGCAATCTACAGGGTGTAGCCCTAAACTTCAGAGACGAGTGTACCAAAATCGCCCCTGCGAACAGTCACACCTTCTACGACGTTTTATGGGGCTCAGCACGAAAGCGCAGTCACCACTTACAACCATAGCAGGAAATTCCTTTAATGCGGCAGCGCAATGATGCGAGTCCTGTCTACGCGCGGGGTCCCATTGGGTGAAGGATTGTGCTGTGGTCAGCAGCCGGCGGGGACTAAGGCACTGAGCTGGTACAACATGGGCACATTCACATCTCATATATACAGAGTAGTCCGCAGCGATCGCACGCTTCTAGTGTTCATTCCAGTGTCGGGGACCTCAATAGATCGTAAGCTCCGGTGGCAAGATCCATAGTAAGCAAATAAATAAATGACCCGGGTGCGGGCTTTGACGCTGTTCTGCCATATTTATACCCCCGGTCATGTGACTGCTCAGCCATGGCAGCCGAGAGCATAGATCTTGGAAATGTATAACGGCTGCAAAAGTCTTTCCTTGTGGGGATGGGGTGACACGGGGTTAACTCCTCCATGATGGCGGCTCCTGTCCAGTCAGACTGGGGCACCCACTGACCAGACAGCACCCGGCCCTGGCGCCCACTCACAGAAGAGCTCTACCAGTCCCTGACCACGGAGGGAGGGGGGGGGGGCGAGACGCTCTGTTGTCATGACGACGGAATGGCGGCTGTGATGCCGTGGGTCCAGTGTTTATTACGTTTCTTCATCACGGAGCGAAATGTTCTCAGACTTTTGGCGGCATGAACCGTCCCCATTACCACAATAACCAATCGGAGTGCACCGGTTGTCATGGTAACAAGGTACTGTTCTGCTGAATAGGCTCTTTGTTTCCTCACCACTCGCAAGATCTCTGCTTACAGTCAGTGAATGAGAACACTGGTGTTCAGGAGACTCCATGTGGTTTAGATGTTGTCACGTCTCGTGGGCTTCTCACCATGACGTCGGCGCCGCCAGGTGCAGTGTCAGCCATGATGGCTGCGTCTGTCACACTGCAGGTGAGCTTTTAACGGCGGCATAGAAATCCCTCCGTGAAAACGGTCCTAAATCGGCGCAGAAGGATCTCAGAACCGATCGGACCCCACGTTGCGGTGATCGGTACATGAGGGATGGCGGCTCAGCACGTTCCTCCGCCCCGGAATGAAGTGTCGGCATTCGGGTTAATACAGGTTAAGTGCTAATTCTCACTACTGGAGAGCCGCGTTCTAGGGCCCCGGGGCCGAGCACCGGCCAATAAATAACATGGGGAAGAAGCGGTCTCCGGCGGTCTGTAGAAATGTATGGGAGACACAGGCTCCGCCCCCTCGTATCTGTACACAGGACACCCGCAGCGGGTGCTCACAGCTCGGTGACATGCATGGGGTAACTGGCCTGGTGCGGGGGAGGAATGTTCGTGCTGATGCGTCTGATGTGGCAGCCGTGGCACAGGAGGTGACCCTGCAGCGGGTAACAGCGGTGACCCTCCTCATCGTTCAGCTGGAGGTGACAGTCCTGCGCAGGAGAGACGTGAGAACCGTCAGACACGTAATAAACCGTGACACGAGGAATATAAAACGCAATGTGAACAGAGCCGTGCAGCAGAGCAGACCCAGTGCATGCGCTCAAACAGGCACCCATTCTACCCCCCCCATCCAGCTTCCTATTAGACCACTGTCAAGATCTCTGCTTGCCACTGACAGACTGAGAAAACCATCTTGACCTAATACTTCAAAGGTTGAGTGTTTGTTACAGTGTATCAGAGTTGACAATCTGAACGCCCTGGACTTTACCTACACTGATACATTGTAACAGGTCTGTACAGGTTGAACCAGTATCTACAGAGGTCGGTACTGGCCCTTTAATGAGGCATGGATCAGTGTACGTGGTGTGTAGTAAGGAGACGTGACCCAGAATCCCGGAGGCGCGGGGACCTACCTCACAGTGATAGCACTCCACGTGGTAGTCTTTATCCATGGAAACCACTCTGATCGTTTCCTCCGAGCCCTGGAGAAGAAGGGAGAAACTGGGTGAACAGTGAGGACGCGTCGCCCTGCGGGGGGCGGGGTCAGTACCACCCCCCATTGGCGCATATGGCTTACTTCCTTATGGACGACCCTTTGAAGGGTTCAGGGCCGACAAGGGGTCTGCACTTATTTATTGCTTTTATTTAGGGGTCAGTGCAGACCTGTCAGGCGGGGGTCCGGGGTGTCTCTAGTTACAGGGTTTGGTGGCTGTTGAATTAATTCAGTCTGGTTTTGGGGCCTGAATTATTTCCTTTTATACAGAGATCCTCTACCCACCATGACTGTGAGGGGGTGAGCCATCGTTAAAGGGGTCGTCTTACTTCAGCAAGTGGCGTTTATCATGTAGAGAAAGTACATTAGTAAGTGGCTTGTAGTAACTTTCTCTACATGATAAATGCCCCTTTAAGTACTGATAGGTCATCGATACCAGATTGATGGGGTCTATACTCCTTGCCCCCTGCCGCTCAGCTGTTGGGAGGGTCTGACCAACGGACGTAACTTCACAGGCCGCAATGTGTACCCGGACGCCACTGCATTACGGGTGTAGTGCTCCGCCGCGTCGTGTTCTAGGGGCACTCGCAGCGATGCTTCTCCCCTTTCCTATGGCTTGGCTCCATTTTACAGATATTGTATATGGGCTGGTTTGTGTCCCAGTCCGGCCCCAAAAGCCACCTTGACCATGTCCTGCTCCCACAGCTGAGGGTTTGTTACAATGTATCCAATCCTCTGTGCAGTAAAAAGGCTGCCTCCAGACTGATACATTGTAACCAGTTATCAGGACGGGGAGATCTGTGATGCACACGGGATCGTCCAGACTGATACATTGTAACCAGTTATCAGGACGGGGAGATCTGCGCGGCACACGGGATCGTCCAGAGTGATACATTGTAACCAGTTATCAGGATGGGGAGATCTGTGCTGCACACGGGATCGTCCAGACTGATACATTGTAACCAGTTATCAGGATGGGGAGATCTGCGCTGCACACGGGATCGTCCAGAGTGATACATTGTAACCAGCTATCAGGACGGGGAGATCTGCGCGGCACAAGGGATCGTCCAGACTGATACATTGTAACCAGCTATCAGGACGGGGAGATCTGTGCGGCACACGGGATCGTCCAGACTGATACATTGTAACCAGTTATCAGGACGGGGAGATCTGTGCAGCACACGGGATCGTCCAGACTGATACATTGTAACCAGTTATCAGGACGGGGAGATCTGTGCGGCACACGGGATCGTCCAGTGTGATACATTGTTACCAGTTATCAGGACGGGGAGATCTGTGCAGCACAAGGGATCGTCCAGAGTGATACATTGTTACCAGTTAGGACGGGGAGATCTGTGCAGCACAAGGGATCGTCCAGACTGATCCATTGTAACCAGTTATCAGGACGGGGAGATCTGTGCGGCACACGGGATCGTCCAGACTGATACATTGTTACCAGTTATCAGGACGGGGAGATCTGTGCGGCACACGGGATCGTCCAGAGTGATATATTGTAACCAGCTATCAGGACGGGGAGATCTGCACGGCACAAGGGATCGTCCAGAGTGATACATTGTAACCAGCTATCAGGATGGGGAGATCTGTGCGGCACACGGGATCGTCCAGACTGATACATTGTAACCAGCTATCAGGACGGGGAGATCTGCGCGGCACAAGGGATCGTCCAGAGTGATACATTGTAACCAGTTATCAGGACGGGGAGATCTGTGCGGCACAAGGGATCGTCCAGACTGATACATTGTAACCAGCTATCAGGACGGGGAGATCTGTGCTGCACACGGGATCGTCCAGACTGATACATTGTAACCAGCTATCAGGACGGGGAGATCTGTGCGGCACACGGGATCGTCCAGACTGATACATTGTAACCAGCTATCAGGACGGGGAGATCTGTGCTGCACACGGGATCGTCCAGACTGATACATTGTAACCAGCTATCAGGACGGGGAGATCTGTGCGGCACACGGGATCGTCCAGACTGATACATTGTAACCAGTTATCAGGACGGGGAGATCTGTGCGGCACAAGGGATCGTCCAGACTGATACATTGTAACCAGCTATCAGGACGGGGAGATCTGTGCTGCACACGGGATCGTCCAGACTGATACATTGTAACCAGCTATCAGGACGGGGAGATCTGTGCGGCACAAGGGATCGTCCAGACTGATACACTGTCAGGCCTCATTCACACCACTGGATTTTTGCTCTGCATCTGATCCACATTTTTTGTGGTTCAGACGCGACCCCTTTAATTTCTACGGGGCCGCAAAAAATGCAGATAAGGATGTCATTCATACGCTGTCCGCGGATTACAGAACACGTCCTAATTCTTGTACGCTTTGTGTACAAGCGGAATTTTATAATGGGCACCAAGGAAGGTGCAGGATGCACCCGGGCGGTATCCGTGCGGTTTGTGGATCGCAAAATACACATGCATGAGGCTCAGAGTATTACAGCCTGAACGTTGTCACTGACAGCAAGTAGAGATCTTAGAAATAATTAAGGTAAATGTGTCTTTTATAATATGATGACGCATCGGGGGTGCGGACATTACCTGCGCTGGGAGGATCGGCTGGCTGCACGAGGCACATTTAGGTGCAAAAACTCTGAAAGACAGAAATAATCCTTGCAATTCAGTCATGAGCAGGAAGAGCAGTATATACCGTATACACCCCGGGGGGGTTGGGGATGAGCAGTATGCACCGTATACACCCCGGGGGGGTTGGGGATGAGCAGTATGCACCGTATACCCCACAGGGCGGAACTGCCTGTACTGAGGGGGGGTGGGAAGCAGTATATACCGTATACATCAAAGGGGGGAACTGCCTGTACTGGGGGGGGGGGGGCAGTATATACCGTATACACCACAAGGCAGAACTGCCTGTACTGAGGGGGGGGGGAGATGAGCAGTATATATCGTATACACCACAGGGCGGAACTGCCTGTACTGAGGGGGGGTGGGAAGCAGTATATACCGTATACATCAAAGGGGGGAACTGCCTGTACTGGGGGGGGGGGGCAGTATATACCGTATACACCACAAGGCAGAACTGCCTGTACTGGGGAGGGAAGGGGGAGTAACCAGTATATACCGTATACACCCCAGGGCGGCAGGTATTACCACTCCTCCACATGGTTCTTACGTGTGATAATCCTTTACACAGTAGATGTTGTTCTCCACGTCCACGGTGAAGGGGACTCCGTCCAGACACTCGTTACAGACGACGCAGCGGAAGCAGCCGGGATGGTACGACTTCCCTAGAGCTTGTAAAATCTGAGAAGACACAGAAACGGAGATCAGCGGCGGTAGCGCTGTAATCACTGCAATGACAACTACATGGCGCGCAGCGAACGTTGTTATTAGTAAAACATTAAGTGGCGGCGATGCAGCAGAGACCTGGGGGCGGCTCCAGACACCCGCAGGTAGGTCGGCAGATCTCTCCAGCGGAATGTGAAGGCTAAATCCATACAAGTCCACACAAATATCCCGAATACTTCACATGTGCCGCAGCCGACCTCATGCACAGAACATGTCAGGTCATGTATCCTTGGCGTGTGCGAGATGAGAAATCTCTGCTGCGGGCGATGAGATCACCCCTGAGATATGGGTGCGGGGGCTCGTTTCCCGTACTCACCATCTCCATTATAAGATGTCCGCACACAAAGCACTTGTCCGCCGTCTGCTGGAAACCGGAATACTGTAACGAGAAGAGAAGAGGGCGGAGATCAGCGGCGCCCACCACTGACATTAAATAGCGGGGCGACTCCTTCCTGTCCGTGGTCGTGTCTGGTAGGGAAGCTCAGCCCCGTTCAGGAGGGGCTGCAAAACCTTCCCTTTAATTACTGCAATAACCCTCTGCAAGTTTCTGTTAGACTTTCTGCTTTACTTCCTGAGCCAATACCTCTGCTTGCGGTCAGTAAATGGAGCTGAAAACCTCATCCTGACCCAATGCTTATGCCTCTCGCAGCTGAGGTTTTCTTACTCGCTTCCCCTCACAGGTTACAATAAGTAGCTCTGAAAGTCCTTTAATCTGGACAGACTGACGATCCGGCGCAGATGCTGAGGATTGTATTCCGAGAAGGTTCAGGAGCAGACTCCGCCCACACCGGGGTGACACTACAACGCCCAGAATGTTACATTCACTTCTGTAGGAGTTCTGAGACGAGCCGAGCAGGTGTACATGTTGGGAGTTGTCTGATAATCTGGAGCCTGTCAGGGGCGGATGATGGGCGCTGGGAGACGCGGCCGTCTGTCCGATGTGACAAGCTGCCCTTTATTGACCGTCACTGAGCCCCTCCCCTGGTGCTAATCTTCTGATAAATTATAATCCCCCCTACGGTGGCCATAAATGTCCAATAACCCCTCACAATGCACATGTGCACTACAACTCCCAGCATCTATCCCCTGCTCACACACTGCTACGGGGCCCCCAGGAGTCCTGGATGTGACTTTTCTTCCTCTGTAACCCGCGATGAGTCAGACGGCAGGAAGAAATAACACGTTATAATAATACACGCGTCCTGAGAACAAAAGGCTCATTATACAAACCACATCCCCCCCCCCCCCCCCCGGAGTCCAGTGCGATGACGTCATCCTGAGTGATCAGCCGCCATCATCTGGTGATGTCATCACATGGGACTCCAGCAAGCGGTGAAGATCTGGACCATGGGAAACAGCAGAGAAGCACAAATATTAATATCCCCCCCCCCCCCCATTATAACAGGACAGCAGCGTCAGCAGAACTTACCAGAAAATCTTCTTCACAATAAACTTTCCCATTGACGTTGTAAAACGCTTTCCCGCGTAATCGCCTCCCTGCCGGAAAACAAGACAAGATTATAAAAGGTGCCCCCTCCCCTGGATATTATAGGTGCGAAAACCATCACTCTTATAGAAGGTGCCCCTCACCCCAAGACTATAAAGGTGCCCCCTCTCCCGGATATTATAGGTGCGAAAACCATCACTCTTATAGAAGGTGCCCCCTCCCCCGGATATTATAGGTGCCAGACCCATCACTCTTATAGAAGGTGCCCCTCCCCCGGATATTATAGATGCGAGACCCATCACTCTTATAGAAGGTGCCCCTCACCCCAAGACAAGATTATAAAGGTGCCCCCTCTCCCGGATATTATAGATGCGAGACCCATCACTCTTATAGAAGGTGCCCCTCACCCCAAGACAAGATTATAAAGGTGCCCCCTCTCCCGGATATTATAGATGCGAGACCCATCACTATTATAGAAGGTGCCCCCTCCCCCGGATATTATAGGTGCCAGACCCATCACTCTTATAGAAGGTGCCCCTCCCCCGGATATTATAGATGCGAGACCCATCACTCTTATAGAAGGTGCCCCTCACCCCAAGACAAGATTATAAAGGTGCCCCCTCTCCCGGATATTATAGATGCGAGACCCATCACTATTATAGAAGGTGCCCCCTCCCCCGGATATTATAGGTGCCAGACCCATCACTCTTATAGAAGGTGCCCCCTCACCCTGGATATTATTATAGATACAGTAAAATTCCAATAATCTGGCATCATGGCCGCCTAACACTAAAGAAAACAAAACAAAAAATGCGCAATTGTGCGCTGCGCCCCCAGTAACATGAGCTGCGCATTGCTAAGTCGGATCTCCCTGGCCGCAGGGGCGCACAGAGTTAATCCGGCGCTGCCTCCTGGTATATTAGTCGCTGTGTGACGTGGAGCAGTCACTCTCTCCTCGGGATGAATGAAGCCATTATACTGCGCAGCGAGCAACCGTCACGGTCGGACTCTTCACAAGAGAAAATCTGGGCGACTCCTGCCCAGACCCAATTATACCCACATCACCCCACAGGGGGCGCCTAAGTCACGTGACCTAAAACACAAGGTGCCCGATGCTCAATGACAGCGTCTCCACACTTACTGTGCAGGTCTATTGCCCCCTGTTGTCAGCCATTTCAGGGGGGAGGATGACTGTAGGACAGGAGAATACAGTCTATCGCCCCCTGTTGTCAGCCATTTCAGGGGGGAGGATGACTGTAGGACAGGAGAATACAGTCTATTGCCCCCTGTTATCAGCCATTTCAGGGGAGAGGACGACTGTAGGACAGGAGAATACAATCTATTGCTCCCTGTTATCAGCCATTTCAGGGGAGAGGACGACTGTAGGACAGGAGAATACAGTCTATTGCCCCCTGTTATCAGCCATTTCAGGGGAGAGGACGACTGTAGGACGGGAGAATACAGTCTATTGCCCCCTGTTATCAGCCATTTCAGGGGAGAGGATGACTGTAGGACGGGAGAATACAGTCTATTGCTCCCTGTTATCAGCCATTTCAGGAGAGAGGATGACTGTAGGACAGGAGAATACAGTCTATTGCCCCCTGTTATCAGCCATTTCAGGGAAGAGGATGACTGTAGGACAGGAGAATACAGTCTATTGCCGCCTGTTATCAGCCATTTCAGGGAAGAGGATGACTGTAGGACAGGAGAATACAGTCTATTGCCCCCTGTTATCAGCCATTTCAGGGAAGAGGATGACTGTAGGACAGGAGAATACAGTCTATTGCCCCTGTTATCAGCCATTTCAGGGGAGAGGATGACTGTAGGACAGAAGAATACAGTCTATTGCTCTCTGTTATCAGCCAACTCAGGGGAGAGGATGACTGTAGGACAGGAGAGTACAGTCTATTGCCCCCTGTTATCAGCCATTTCAGGGGAGAGGATGACTGTAGGACAGGAGAATACAGTCTATTGCCCCCTGTTATCAGCCATTTCAGGGGAGAGGATGACTGTAGGACAGAAGAATACAGTCTATTGCTCTCTGTTATCAGCCAACTCAGGGGAGAGGATGACTGTAGGACAGAAGAATACAGTCTATTGCTCTCTGTTATCAGCCAACTCAGGGGAGAGGATGACTGTAGGACAGGAGAGTACAGTCTATTGCCCCCTGTTATCAGCCAACTCAGGGGAGAGGATGACTGTAGGACAGGAGAATACAGTCTATTGCCCCCTGTTATCAGCCATTTCAGGGGAGAGGATGACTGTAGGACAGGAGAATACAGTCTATTGCCCCCTGTTATCAGCCATTTCAGGGGAGAGGATGACTGTAGGACAGGAGAATACAGTCTATTGCCCCCTGTTATCAGCCATTTCAGGGGAGAGGATGACTGTAGGACAGGAGAATACAGTCTATTGCCCCCTGTTATCAGCCATTTCAGGGGAGAGGATGACTGTAGGACAGGAGAATACAGTCTATTGCCCCCTGTTATCAGCCATTTCAGGGGAGAGGATGACTGTAGGACAGGAGAATACAGTCTATTGCCCCCTGTTATCAGCCATTTCAGGGGAGAGGATGACTGTAGGACGGGAGAATACAGTCTATTTCTCCCTGTTATCAGCCATTACATATGGGTAAGGAGAAGATGCGAGAGCCGTCACCTCAGTGGTGGGGGACACTGGTGCAGGACCTCCCCTTCCCCATATTGTTCTGGGAAACTCCCTCCTCCGTCAGGTCCAGGATGAAAGCACTTTAGACTGACGCAGCTTACAACCCTCAAACCTCGCGCCTCCTCCCTCTCCACAGTCCGTTGTATAGTACCTTACACAGGCAGAGCTCCGATATCTGACCGACCCCCGGTCCTCACCATCACAAGGATACAGGGGAGGGTCTGGATGGGACACTTCATCGTAGTAAAATATTCCTCAAACTTTGTAGCAGACCATTTGAATTCAACAGCATTTTATTATCTCTGCTTGCTGTAAGTGAATAAGAACACAGTTTGCTGTTTTCTACAGGTTAAAAACCATTCCTGACCTAATTCTACACAGCTGAAGGTTTGTTACAATGTGTGTTCAAGCTATACAATCCTCCCTCTTGTCCCGATTTGTTACTATGCATCAGTCTGAGGTCCTGGCTCTCTTACCTCACAGAGGATACAACTGTAACAAACCTTCAGCAGGGAGAATACAAGACACTGGGTGCAGGAGGCGTCTAGAAGCTCGTACCTCGCAGGTCTGGCCTCCCCAGGTTCTCCCCCTGCAGATACAGTGGCAGGGACATCTTATAACCCCCCCCCCCCCCCAGCTGTTACATTGTATCAGTGTATGGAAAATGCATCTTTCTGAAGTCTGAGCTGAATGTGGACAGATACATTGTAACAAACCCTCAGCTGTGAGAAGTATTAGGTCTGTACAGGTTTCCAACCTCAGGATATACTGGTTTCATTTTACTGACAGCAAGCAGAGATCTTGAGTATGGCTAAGCATTAATCCTAGTTACATTTAACCCATCCTATTCCAGGTGTTCTGTTCTGGTGCAGTCTCGCTCTTAAAAGCACCGACAAAAATAAAGCAAAAAAAAAAAAAAAAAAAGGCAAAAACTGAGATGATGGGAGAAGTTGTCTGCTACAAATAACAGGGCCGAGTCCGCTGGGTGTAATTATTCTGTCAGCGGGAAGGACGATGCGGTAACATAGCCAATCAGATGCTGCATTCACCAGGATAGCGCAGATCACCGGCTGAGCGATGACCACGCAGCCGGCCGCCACGTTCTCCGTGCAGCACAGAATCCACCGCGGGGACGGTTATGGGGTCGGTCTGGGATAGAAACGCCTCCCGTTATCTTAGTTTGTGGGACTACAAATACCAGCACGCCCCACGGGAGATACTGTGACCCCAGGGACGCGCGTTCCTCTCTGGCAAACCTCACGTTTCACCCTTTGACTCTGGAGTTTACACAATATCCGGTCCCACAGCGGCAGAAATAGCAGCACCCCCTCCCCCGGGCTCCATGTTTCCTGCCAAGCGTCAGAGGCATCCCACATAATGACCTGGGGGCAAACGAAACGCATCTGACCTAAAAAAAACGCAACCGCACTGCGCAGCCGCCATGTAGCCCCGCCACGCAGCATCTGGTCACGTACTGACCCCTTACAGCGGCAGGACACGACGCTCACGGGGAAGCGTTCTAATGTACATTGCGAACCCCCAACATACAGATTGCACCCCAGAATAAAACATTCTGCAACGCCCTAATAAACAAGAGGTTTCCATTCACTGACAGCAGGCAGAGATCCTGAGACGGTCAAGGAATTATGCCTCATTCACACGTCAGTGTTTGGTCAGTGATTTCCATCATTGATTCTGAGACAAAACCGGGATCGGCGCCAACTACAGAACAGGAGCAGACCTTTCCCTTAGGCCTCATGTCTGCAGAGGCTCCAGTCCCGGGTTCTGACGAGCGGACACTGAGCGGACACTGAGCGGACACTGAGCGGACACTGAGCGGACACTGAGCGGACACTGAGCGGACACTGAGCGGACACTGAGCGGACACTGAGGCTTTAGGAAGCTGCAGAACTTCTCATCACCCCGGTACTTACCGCACGAGCAGCAGGTGAAGCAGTTGGTGTGGAACAGGTTGCCCATGGCTTGGCAGGCCTGGCTCGCCCCGTACACCCCCTTCCCACATTTGATGCAAATACCTGAGGAAAAAAGATAAAATCATCATTAACGGGGAACATCCGCGGGCCGGGAACAAACATGGCCGACAGGTGGGGGAAGGGGTAACAGAACAACCGCTACACATCTGCGCGCTCAGGACAATAATCCATATAACTCTACACACAGTATCACATCTCTCCACTTCTTCATCATATGATGAGGTATACTCCAGTTACAACCAGAGCTGCAGTCACCATATTGCTGTCATGTTTTGTCTTACACTCCAGTCACATCCGGACCTACAGTCACATGCCTTACAGTCCAGTCACATTATGGTTTACTCTCCATTCACACCCAGAGCTGCTGTCACATTATGGTTTACTCTCCATTCACACCCAGAGCTGCTGTCACATTATGTTTTACTCTCCATTCACACCCAGAGCTGCTGTCACATTATGTTTTACTCTCCATTCACACCCAGAGCTGCTGTCACATTATGTTTTACTCTCCATTCACACCCAGAGCTGCTGTCACATTATGTTTTACTCTCCATTCACACCCAGAGCTGCTGTCACATTATGTTTTACTCTCCAGTCACACCCAGAGCTGCAGTCACATTATGTTTTACTCTCCAGTCACACCCAGAGCTGCAGTCACATTATGTTTTACTCTCCAGTCACACCCAGAGCTGCAGTCACATTATGTTTTACTCTCCAGTCACACCCAGAGCTGCAGTCACACATCTGCTGGTTTCCTGGCGAGGATGAAAGCTGCACACTTACAGCTGAGGCATCAGGTAACATGACTGATAAGAGGTGGCACTTGACTTGCAGCTCTGGATGCAACTGGAGAAAACAAGTCAATAAGAGTCTGAAGACGCAGTGACCGGTCACCTAGATTCCCTGCGATATCCGGACTGGCGCAGCCGCCATTACTGACCCAAACATCCACCCGACGACACAAACATGGCGGCAGAACCAGGCCCGGCGCAGGCGACGTCAGATCGTGCATCATGTGACCGCTCATCAGCCGTCATGGTCGCCTGCTCAGACGTGTCCAACATCATGTCAGCCAGAAAGCGCGCAGCTTCCTATAAATTACGTATGAAGCCCCCCCCCCCCACCAATACGCGCCAGTAACCAAATCCTCAGCCCGGCAAAACCGGTCACCGCCATGAATAATGACGTCACGGCAAAGACGATCTGTATTTGCTTGTCTTGGAATGCGATTATGGAAAAATGTGGGCGGTGGGGCGAGCGGGTTTGGGAAAATATTTTTGCAAACTATTAACCCTTTCATCCTATGTGCTGGTACAAGGCAGGGCTGGCCCTAACATCTGCCGCCATGTTATGGTGTGTGGCCCTTTAAGAAGGAGGGAGAGGTTTCAGGGGGTCAGGCGTTTCCCACTATATGAACCGTCTCCCTCATCTAAGGCTAATTGTCTTAAAGGGGAACTCCACCAAAAACAGGATGATCGCAGGGAGGCCGCAGTGACCAGCAATGGAACTCATTAGCTCATTGGCTGCAGCGCCTCCGCAGGAAGACTGACGTATCACATGGATAGCCTGGCAGCAGTGAAGAGGTTAATCCGGGGCGGTCGGGGGATAATGAACGCTTGTTGGTGATCTCTGCGCGCGCTGGAATGTCTGCAGTGACTTGGCAGGAAACGGTCGCCGAATGTACGCAGCACAGTCACCAAGTGTCCTGCGAACGTGAGACCATCGCTCAGCGCTGTGTCAGCTCCACGGCTTCCTGCATCCGCAGAGCGCGCCCCCCCCCCCCCCGACGTAGGATGTGAGCGACCATCTGCAGAGCGTCCCCCGACGTAGGATGTGAGCGACCATCTGTAGAGCGTCCCCCGACGTAGGATGTGAGCGACCATCTGCAGAGCGTCCCCCGACATAGTGAAAGCAAAGGGTTTGTTACAATGTATCCAGTGAAGATCTTTTTGAGATAAACATCCTGCACTCCAGACTGATACATTGTAACAAACTATCAGGACCAGAGAAAGGTGTACTGCTGTGTTCACTGAACTGATACATTGTAACAAACCTTCAGCTGTGAGAAGGACAGAGATGATGGGTTAACACCCTCTGAATAGCAGAGATATAACAGTAGAGCAGAGTAATGGGCCTCGGTCCCAGCACCCCTAAATACTGGAGCCCCCCACAGTACCGGAAGGAGGTCGCTCAGCCCGCCGGCAGTGGCGTACTGCTCTCTGTTATCAGCCACTGCCGACTTGTTAACCAGACGGGGGGCATCTTGCGGGGTCGGGGGGCCGCCATACGGTCAGGGTTTTGATGCAGTTGGGTTCCTTGTCCTTTCTGGTCTTATGATCCATTCATGATTTTGGCTTAAAAAACGGCATCAGAAAACGTGACTGTGCGGCCGTACCCTTAGCGCGGTCCCCAAACGCAAAGGGGAAATGACCACCCGGACCCCCGAGTCCCAGCATGGGGGGAGGGGCAGAAGCAACAACACAGACATGAAGCATCAGACCGGGGGGGGGGGGCGCGAGCGGCTTCAAAGAGAGACAAGTCCCGGCCTGACACAAGGTGCGCTCGGTGCGTCGTGTTTACTCGCCGAGGAATCCGCCTCGTGACTGCAGAGCCCAGATCCGCCCAGCCACCGGGGGCGCCGCTGCAGGTAACCCAGGGTCCCTTGTGTCCCACCCAACATGGGGCTGGGATCCCCTTTTCTGCTTCACCCCAGTTTTGATAAAATGTCCTGCAGAGCTGTAAGAGCATGCTGAGAGTTGTAGTTTTACAACATGGCAGGCTAACGGACACAGCGCCGAAGATCGTACAGGCGACGTCCCGAGCCCCGACCCCACACTCCCAGCATCCGCTCAAATGATGAGGCTACGAATTCCTGGACCTCGTGTCAGCACGGCAGGTGCCTACGAAGAGAAAGACGCCACCGCAGTCAGCGCAGCCGCTACATGAGGACGCAAGAGTCACGCCCACTACCGGAGAACTGCAAGAACATGATGGGCTACAGGTTTACACACTGACCCCCATCACCGTTCTGTGCTGCGCCAAAGTACAGAAGATCCTGAGGTATAAGTGGCGCACGTGCGTCCTGGACGTCAATCCTCCGGCTGTGTTCAGCGCTTCCTACATTAAGCTCCGCCCCCAGCTTTGACTCATCGCGCGCTATACCGCCGACACGTACAGATTGCGCCACATTTGCTGATGCCGCAGTGAGTCATGCAGGCGAGTTCGGACCCGGCGCCAATCCCTGTACGATGGAGGTCTGCAGCGCTCTGCTACACCTGGTGCATTCCTCACTATTCTCAACATCTCTCCTTGCTGTCAGTGAACGGGAACACTGCTTACATCCAAACGCTGGAAACCCTAATTATTCCCACAGCTGAGGGTTTGTTACATTGCATCCTGTATAGGAAATCCTTTACATGTCTAAGGGGTCACTCTGGACAGTTTGTTACAATGTATCAGCCCAGAATCTTTACTTCCAGAGGATATTATAGTCTGGACACAAGTGTAACAAACCCTCAGCTGTGAGAAGCGTTAGGTCAGGATGTAGGGTCTCTGGAAATAAACAAGAATGTCTTAATTCTGTGACAACAAGCAGAGATCTTGCAAACAGACAGGAACAGTCTATCTAAAGAGGCAGCACCCATGACCAGTGACTCGCGTAGATGTCACAACTGCAGCCGGGGGTCATCTGCACGTGTGTGACCGCTGCCCACGTGGAGGGAGGGCTAGAAGCACTGGAATCCTGCGGCTGAGCCGTGCAGGGGTTAATGCGCTGGACATGGCGGCTGGAATGCACTCGCTGAGGTTTTTGCTGGAATCTTTGTGTTTGCCTCCAGCTGAACTGCTCTTTGTACAGAGAGCGCTCGATCCCCCCCACTGTAGCCCGAGCCGCCCTGTGACCCCAAACTGTGGCCCAGGAATTCCAGAAACACCAAACCAGATGCCCCCAAAACCAGCAGCAGCACCCCCTAATGCCCCATCATCCCCCCCCCCCCCTACTGATACTGTAATCAAGAGCCTACACTCTACAGGAGACAGAGAACGCTGACCATAAGAGCTTACACTCTACAGGAGAGAGAGGACCCCGCTGACCATAAGAGCTTACACTCTACAGGAGACAGAGGACCCCGCTGACCATAAGAGCTTACACTCTACAGGAGAGAGAGGACCCCACTGACCATAAGAGCTTACACTCTACAGGAGACAGAGGACCCCGCTGACCATAAGAGCTTACACTCTACAGGAGAGAGAGGACCCCACTAACCATAAGAGCTTACACTCTACAGGAGAGAGAGAGGACCTCACTGACCATAAGAGCTTACACTCTACAGGAGAGAGAGAGGACCTCACTGACCATAAGAGCTTACACTCTACAGGAGAGAGGACCTCACTGACCATAAGAGCTTACACTCTACAGGACAGAGAGGACCCCACTGACCATAAGAGCTTACACTCTACAGGAGAGAGAGAGGACGCTGACCATAAGAGCTTACACTCTACAGGACAGAGAGGACCCCACTGACCATAAGAGCTTACACTCTACAGGAGAGAGAGGACGCTGACCATAAGAGCTTACGCTCTACAGGAGAGGACGCTGACCATAAGAGCTTACACTCTACAGGAGAGAGAGGACCTCACTGACCATAAGAGCTTACACTCTACAGAAGAGAGAGAGGGCCCCGCTGACCATAAGAGCTTACACTCTACAGGAGAGAGAGGCTCTCACTGACCATAAGAGCTTACACTCTACAGGAGAGAGAGAGAGAGGACCTCACTGACCATAAGAGCTTACACTCTACAGGAGAGAGAGAGAGGACCTCACTGACCATAAGAGCTTACACTCTACAGGAGAGAGAGGACCCCGCTGACCATAAGAGCTTACACTCTACAGGACAGAGAGGACCTCACTGACCATAAGAGCTTACACTCTACAGGAGAGAGAGGACCCCGCTGACCATAAGAGCTTACACTCTACAGGACAGAGAGGACCTCGCTGACCATAAGAGCTTACACTCTACAGGAGAGAGAGAGGACCTCACTGACCATAAGAGCTTACACTCTACAGGAGAGAGAGGACCCCGCTGACCATAAGAGCTTACACTCTACAGGAGAGAGAGGACCTCACTGACCATAAGAGCTTACACTCTACAGGAGAGAGGACCTCACTGACCATAAGAGCTTACACTCTACAGCAGAGAGAGGACCCCGCTGACCATAAGAGCTTACACTCTACAGGAGAGAGAGAGGACCCCGCTGACCATAAGAGCTTACACTCTACAGGAGAGAGAGGACCTCACTGACCATAAGAGCTTACACTCTACAGGAGAGAGAGGACCCCGCTGACCATAAGAGCTTACACTCTACAGGAGAGAGAGGACCTCACTGACCATAAGAGCTTACACTCTACAGGAGAGAGGACCTCACTGACCATAAGAGCTTACACTCTACAGGACAGAGAGGACCCCACTGACCATAAGAGCTTACACTCTACAGGAGAGAGAGCACCCCGCTGACCATAAGAGCTTACACTCTACAGGAGAGAGAGGACCTCACTGACCATAAGAGCTTACACTCTACAGGAGAGAGAGGACCCCACTGACCATAAGAGCTTACACTCTACAGGAGAGAGAGGACCCCGCTGACCATAAGAGCTTACACTCTACAGGAGAGAGAGGACCCCGCTGACCATAAGAGCTTACACTCTACAGGAGAGAGAGGACACCGCTTACTCCGTCCCTGCACCTCAGACCAACCATGGAGATGTAAGAAAAGATTACACGTCTGAGATCAGCGGCGGCTCGAGCCGACTGACAGCACCTTCTCTCCATCACTGAAGGATTACACACTGGGAAACACCACGACTCCCACAGTGTGATCCCCGAGGAACAGTCACCCCAACAAGAGGCACCATCCTGGGGGGCAGAGGTTCAGCAGACCCCCCCACAGATGACCACCAATTCCTCACCTAGGACTGTCACCAACTGACGAGGACTCTGGTAACATCCTGGGTCTCCTGTTGCAAGATGGCGGAAAGATGTGGGGGGGGTCAATAACATCAAAGTGTAACCTCATGACAGGTCAGAACCAGGAGGTCCAGTCCACAGCAGATCCATCACTCCATCGCACTGCAGCACATCAGCTCTGCTACATCATTCATCAGGACACAGACCAGGCTGCACAGAATAGAGCGTCAGCTCCTATGGTCAGGACAATAAGATACAGAACAACCCCAGTCTGACCCTTCATGGGGGAGGGGGTGCTTATACTAATGCAACACCATTAACACCTCACAGTAAACACCGCAGATGATGAGCAACGGACAATGATTTAATACCCGATACACGGTCCCCACCAGACGCTTTGTGCATCCATCGCCCCCGATTCCCACAGTCCCTCAATCGCCCCGGTCCCCCCCGTACACTCCTTCGCCCTGGACTCTCCGTCCCTCCATTGTCGCGGTCCCCCCCATCGCCCTTGGTCCCCACCAGACTCTCCGTCCCTCCATCGCCCCACGGACGCTCCGTCCCTCCATCGCCCCGGTCCCCCCCCCCCCGGACGCTCCGTCCCTCCATCGCCCCGGTCCCCCCCCCCCCCGGACGCTCCGTCCCTCCATCGCCCCGGACGCTCCGTCCCTCCATCGCCCCGGACGCTCCGTCCCTCCATCGCCCCGGACGCTCCGTCCCTCCATCGCCCCGGACGCTCCGTCCCTCCATCGCCCCGGACGCTCCGTCCCTCCATCGCCCCGGTCCCCCCCGGACGCTCCGTCCCTCCATCGCCCCGGTCCCCCAGACACTTGGTTCCTCGTCACCCTGGTCCCCGGACTCTTACCGAAGTACTCCTTCTTCATGTGCATCTCCAGCTCCTTCTCCAGCTCCAGGGTCAGCGCCTCCAGCCTCCTCTCCGCCTGGCTGGGGCCGCTCTCCTTGGCCGGGGTCACCTGGTAGGGCAGCTTGAAGCGGTGCAGGGTGGCGGAGCCCTTGGCGGAGCTGTAGCCGTAGGTGGCGGGCCCGGGCTCGGCCGTGTGCGGGTCGTGTCTGGGGGGGGACTGGGCGAGCAGCTTGTAGTGGCCGACCTCCCCGACTTCCTGCGGCAGGGCCTCTTCCTGCAGCCCCGGCCCCAGCATGGAGGAGCGGGGGGAGGGCCCGGGCCCGTCGGGGTAAGCCCCCATGGACCCGCGGGAGCTCCGGGAGCTGCGGGAACTGTGGCTGGAGATGCTGGAGCGGGGGCTGACCAGCGTGGCGGCGCGGCCGTCCTGCAGGCACAGGCTGGAGCGGGGGCCGCCGCCGTCCGCCGCCTCGGGGTTGCCGGGGGAGTAGCTGGAGCGCGGGCTGACGTGCCGCTGGTCGTAGCCCATGCTGATGCCGCTGGTGCGGTTGCTGCTCGGCTTGGAGCCGCAGTCGTTCAGGCTGGCCCGCGGGCTCGAGTGCTTGCTGGTGTCGCTGGCCGTGCTGGCGTAGCTGGAGCGGGGGCTCAGCGCCTCGTACTGGGCCAGGCTGGAGCGGGGGCTCGGCACCACCAGGCTGGAGCGGGGGCTCGAGAACTTGCCGAGCTCCGGGCAGGGGGGCGCCGTGCTGGACCGGGGGCTGCCGCTCCCCCCGGGGTACATGCCCGGCCGCCCCGAATAGCAGGGCAGCGCCACCTCCGCCTCCTGGCGGCTCAGGGGCCCCGGCTGCGCGGGGTACGTCTTGTAGGGGTCGGCGGGGCAGTGCGGCAGGTAGTGCAGGAGGCCTCCGCTGCTGCCGCCGCCGTTCAGCCTCCGGGGCCGGCTCTCCTCCAGGCACAGCTCCTCCATCAGCCGGCCCACGTCCTCCTCCATGTACTGCTCCATGCTGCTGCGGGGGCCCCCGGCGGAGCGGACACTGCTGCGGCTGCTGGCAGAGAGGGAAGCTTCATCCCAGCCCAGGCGGCGCGGTTCGGGGCTCCGGGGGCGGCTGGGGCCCCGCCAGGCTGAGGAGGAAGCAGGGGAGCGGGCGGACTCTTTTACTGCAGCCGCCGCGGCTTCTCTTCTGTGTTTTCTGCTCCTCGACAGGAATGTGCGGAGGGAGACGGCGGTGCTGAGGCCGCGAGGAATGTGCTGCGGCCGCACAATGCCCGGCGGGATCACTGCGCCTGTGCGAGAGCCAAGTGCGGCCCCCAACCTGCGGTGCCCCGAAAAAGCGCTGTGTGACCCCAATATAACACTGCTGTGTGACCCCAATATAACACTGCTGTGTGACCCCAATATAACACTGCTGTGTGACCCCAATATAACACTGCTGTGTGACCCCAATATAACACTGCTGTGTGACCCCAATATAATACTGCTGTGTGACCCCAATATAACACTGCTGTGTGACCCCAATATAATACTGTGTGACCCCAATATAACACTGCTGTGTGACCCCAATATAACACTGCTGTGTGGCCCCAATATAACACTGCTGTGTGACCCCAATATAATACTGTGTGACCCCAATATAACACTGCTGTGTGACCCCAATATAACACTGCTGTGTGACCCCAATATAATACTGTGTGACCCCAATATAACACTGCTGTGTGACCCCAATATAATACTGTGTGACCCCAATATAACACTGCTGTGTGACCCCAATATAATACTGTGTGACCCCAATATAACACTGCTGTGTGACCCCAATATAACACTGCTGTGTAACCCCAATATAACACTGCTGTGTGACCCCAATATAATACTGTGACCCCAATATAACACTGTGTGACCCCAATATAACACTGCTGTGTGCCCCCAATATAGTACTGTGCCCCCAATATAACACTGCTGTGTGACCCCAATATAATACTGTGTGACCCCAATATAACACTGCTGTGTGCCCCCAATATAACACTGCTGTGTGACCCCAATATAACACTGCTGTGTGACCCCAGTATAACACTGTGTGACCCCAATATAACACTGCTGTGTGACCCCAATATAGTACTGTGCCCCAATAAAGTACTGTGACCCCAATATAACACTGCTGTGTGACCCCAATATAACACTGCTGTGTGACCCCAATATAACACTGCTGTGTGACCCCAATATAACACTGCTGTGTGACCCCAATATAATACTGTGCACCCCAATATAACACTGCTGTGTGACCCCAATATAACACTGCTGTGTGACCCCAATATAACACTGCTGTGTGACCCCAATATAATACTGTGTGACCCCAATATAACACTGCTGTGTGACCCCAATATAACACTGCTGTGTGACCCCAGTATAACACTGTGTGACCCCAATATAACACTGCTGTGTGACCCCAGTATAACACTGTGTGACCCCAATATAACACTGCTGTGTGACCCCAATATAGTACTGTGCCCCAATAAAGTACTGTGACCCCAATATAACACTGCTGTGTGACCCCAATATAACACTGCTGTGTGACCCCAATATAACACTGCTGTGTGACCCCAATATAACACTGCTGTGTGACCCCAATATAATACTGTGCACCCCAATATAACACTGCTGTGTGCCCCCAATATAACACTGCTGTGTGACCCCAATATAACACTGCTGTGTGACCCCAATATAATACTGTGTGACCCCAATATAACACTGCTGTGTGACCCCAATATAACACTGCTGTGTGACCCCAATATAACACTGCTGTGTGACCCCAGTATAACACTGCTGTGTGACCCCAATATAGTACTGTGCCCCAATAAGACACTGCTGTGGTGACCCAAATAACACTGCTGGTGTGACCCCAGTATAACACTGCTGGGTGTGACCCAATATAGTACTGTGCCCATAAAAGTACGGTGCCCCCAATATAACACTACTGTGTGCCCCCAATATAACACTGCTGTGTGCCCCCAATATAACACTGCTGTTGTGACCCAATATAACACGCTGTTGTGACCCAATATAATACTGTGTCACCCAATATAACACTGCTCGTGTTGACCCCAATAGAACACTGCCTGTTGTGGACCCAATATAGTACTGGGCCCCCAATATAGTACTGTGCACCCCCATATAATACTGTGCCCCCAATATAACACGGCTGTGTGACCCCAATATACTACTGTGCTCCCCAAGATAACACGACTGTGCCGCCCCTAATATAACACTGTGTGAACCCCAATATAAGATACTGTTGCCCCCAATATAACACTGCTGTGTGACCCCAATATAATACTGTGCCCCCCAATATAACACTGTGTGACCCCAATATAATACTGTGCCCCCCAATATAACACTACTGTGCCCCCCAATATAACACTGCTGTGTGACCCCAATATAATACTGTGCCCCCCAATATAATACTGTGTGACCCCAATATAACGCTGTGTGACCCCAATATAATACTGTGTGACCCCAATATAACACTGCTGTGTGACCCCAATATAATACTGTGCCCCCCAATATAACACTGCTGTGTGACCCCAATATAATACTGTGCTCCCCAATATAACACTACTGTGCCCCCCAATATAACACTGTGTGACCCCAATATAATACTGTGCCCCCCAATATAACACTACTGTGTGACCCAATATAATACTGTGCCCCCCAATATAATACTGTGTGACCCAAATATAACGCTGTGTGACCCCAATATAACGCTGTGTGACCCCAATATAACAGTGTGACCCCAATATAACGCTGTGTGACCCCAATATAATACTGTGTGACCCCAATATAACACTGCTGTGTGACCCCAATATAATACTGTGCCCCCCAATATAACACTGTGTGACCCCAATATAACACTGTGTGACCCCAATATAACACTACTGTGCCCCCAATATAATACTATGCCCCCCAATATAACACTACTGTGCCCCCCAATATAACACTGTGACCCCAATATAATACTGTGCCCCCCAATATAACACTGCTGTGTGACCCCAATATAATACTTTGCTCACCAATATAACACTGTGACCCCAATATAATACTGTGCCCCCCAATATAACACTGCTGTGTGACCCCAATATAACGGTGTGTAACCCCAATATAATACTGTGCACCCCAATAAAACTGTGTGTGACCCCAATAAAACACTGTGCCCTGATATAACGCTGTGTGACCCAAATATAATATTCTGCACCCCAATATAATACTGTGCCCCGATATAAAGCTGTGACCCTAATATAATACTGTGCCCCCAATATAATACTGCTGTGTGACCCCAATATAATACTGTGCCCCGATATAAAGCTGTGACCCTAATATAATACTGTGCCCCCAATATAATACTGTGCCCCGATATAACGCTGTGACCCCAATATAATACTGTGCCCCGATATAACACTGTGACCCCAATATATTGTGCACCCCAATATAATACTGTGCCCCGATATAACGCTGTGTGACCCCAATATAATACTGTGCCCCGATATAACGCTGTGTGACCCCAATATAATACTGTGCCCCGATATAACGCTGTGTGACCCCAATATAATACTGTGCCCCGATATAACGCTGTGTGACCCCAATATAATACTGTGCCCCGATATAACGCTGTGTGACCCCAATATAATACTGTGCCCCGATATAACGCTGTGTGACCCCAATATAATACTGTGCCCCGATATAACGCTGTGTGACCCCAATATAATACTGTGCACCCCAATCTAACGCTTTGTGACCCCCTAATATAATACTGTGCACCCCAATCTAACGCTTTGTGACCCCCTAATATAATACTGTGCACCCAAATCTAACGCTTTGTGACCCCCTAATATAATACTGTGCACCCCAATCTAACGCTTTGTGACCCCAATATAATACTGTGCCCCGATATAACGCTGTGTGACCCCAATATAATACTGTGCACCCCAATCTAACGCTTTGTGACCCCCTAATATAATACTGTGCACCCCAATCTAACGCTTTGTGACCCCAATATAATACTGTGCACCCCAATATAATGCTGTGTGACCCCAATATAATACTGCGCACCCCAATATAACGCTGTGTGACCCCAATATAATACTGCCCACCCCAATATAACGCTGTGTGACCCCAATATAATACTGCGCACCCCAATATAACACTACTGTGCCCCCCAATATAATACTGTGCACCCCAATATAACGCTGTGTGACCCCCCAATATAATACTGTGCCCCGATATAACGCTGTGTGACCCCAATATAATACTGTGCACCCCAATGTAACGCTGTTTGACCCCCCAATATAATACTGTGCCCCGATATAATGCTGTGACCCCAATATAATACTGTGCACCCCAATCTAACGCTTTGTGACCCCCTAATATAATACTGTGCACCGATATAATACTGCGCACCCCAATATAACGCTGTGTGACCTCAATATAATAGTGCCCACCACAATATAATGCTGTGCCCCCAATATAATACTGTGCCCCCCAATATAACGCTGTGTGACCCCAATATAATACTGCTGTTTCCTTATATAATACTCAAAACCAGAAAAGCCAAATGGCCCGGAGCGGCCGTAATCCGCACATCCAAGAATTATAAGAATTCTCCCGTGCATCCCCCATACTCTGGAACTCGCTGCCCCAACATATCAGACTCTCACCTACAGTGGAATCCTACAAAAGAAACCTGAAACCCACCTCTTCAGACAAGCCTACAACCAGTGACCCTGCTGCCTCTATACCGCCATGACCTGCTTCACCCGCACCTACTGTGTCCTTCTCCCATACCATGTAGATTGTAAGCCTCGCGGGCAGGGCCCTCTCTCCTTCTGCACCAGTCTGTAACTCGTCTTGTTTATGATTAGTACAATTGTCTGTTATGTATGTGCACCGCTTATCATATGTACAGCGCTATGGAATGAATGGCGCTTAAATAATAAATAATAATTATTATAAAGGCAAAAACATGAAGCCAGACAGACGGGGCCCCCACCGTCCATAGGTCAGGACCCGGCTTGTACATAACGGAAACAGGACGGATCCGTTTTGCAGCCCATAGACTTCTATTATGACGGAACAAATAACGGAACGCCTCTAATTGCTTTCCGTCATAGAATTGCCTTATGGTCCATGGTAACGGAATCCATAACACAATTCATAAGCAGAAATTCGCTCATCTCTAATTGTGTTGTATTTTCCTGTACCCCGGGTCCTGACCTATGGACGGTGGGGGCCATGTCCGTCCGTCCGGCTTCATGTTTTTGCTTTTATAATTCTTGGATGTGCGGATTACGGCCGCTCTCCGGGCCATTTGGCTTTTCTGGTTTTGAATAGAATAAATTGAACCGTTAGTGCCCTCCAGTTTACTTGTAGTGTGCCCCCTGATTTCATTGGTACCCCCCAATATAACGCTGTGACCCTAATATACTGTGCACCCCAATATCATGCCATGTGCCCCCAATATCATGTGACCCTAATATACTATGGACCCCAGTTGTGTAATAACTGCCCCTATTACCCCCTCCTGCATTCTGCTTAAAAAAAACACTTCAAACCCTGACTGATGGGGCCTGTAGTAGCTCCGCCCCTGAACGGACCACACCCCCTAGACCTTCCCTCCCCCGAGGGCTTCATAGAGGACACAGGCCCCATACAGTGTGAATATATTCTAGGTACAGTAGACTCGTGTATCATATGTGACCAGATGTTCCAGAGCCGTCCGCTGGATCCCAAGGTTAATAATTAAGCGGGCAGCAGGTGAGGCACGAGGCGCGGTGAAAGGTCTCATTGCATCACCCACAAACCTCATCTTTACCTGAGAACAGAACACGGATGTGTGGGGGTTAGAGCAGGCGTCAAGGAGCCATTTTGTTTTTGGGCCCGCCGTCTCCATATTGGAACGTTCCCAGTGCCCGGACGCCTCACCCCTCCGGATTTCACGTTGGAAGTTTGTGGTCTGGGTTTCATGGATGATTCATGTTTAATTTCATCCTGAAAGGAATTTGCCGCACCTACTCCAGGCCAGAGCCAAACCACGGCCACGGGGATTTCCGAATATAGCCAGGGATAGCAGCTGCCCAGTGGATCACTACTCAGCAGGCCTGGTGCCCATCCAAAGGGGCGACTCCTGCTGCATGTATCCAATAGTGATACCTGGAGCAAGGGCGCCCCGACACTTGACGCTGCAGGGCGAGGGCACCCACCGACACTTGACGCTGCAGGGCGAGGGCACCCACCGACACTTGACGCTGCAGGGCGCCAATATTTGGGGTACAGAACATTGGGGTTTTATCTTCGTGTATATCACACACCCCTCCCCCACATTCCTATACACAGAGCCACACAGTGTAATTCTGGGCTACGTTCATGTCCCTCTGGGGACCCCTGAGGGCAGACGGGTCGGGAGGTCACTTTCAGCAGGGAATTATGGGACAAAGTGTTCAGCGTTCACATCGGAAAGCAGCCGCATATCTTGGAGGAGGCTGGAAATAGTCCATTACTCCCGGGGGGCAGCGGAGTATTTTCTCCGACCATCCTTTCTCACAAGCTGGTGGTGTTCACAGGAGGGATGGGGGTTTCCCAGGGTGCGGTGCTGCCCTCTGCTGGCAGAGAAGGGGCACTGATAGGTAAAAACAATGGTTAAAGTGTTTGTCATCAGAAAAATGGGTATTAACCTGCAAATGAGCCTCTAGGAGCGGGGGGGGGGGGGGGGTGTTACACCTGCTCCTAGACCGGGCATCCTCAAACTGCGGCCCTCCAGCTGTTGTAAGACTACAACTCCCACAATGCCCTGCTGTAGGCGGATACCTGTTGGCTGTTCAGGCATGCTGGGAGTTGTAGTTTTGCAACAGCTGGGGGATACCTGTCCTAGAGGCTCCGTTCGCTTACCTCTTTCCACGCCCTCGCGCCGTCCCGGTCAGTATTCGGCGACGTATTCAGCGCAGACGCAGTGAGGAAGCCAGCTGTCGGCGAACGTCCTTCCCTCACTGCACCGAATACTGAACGGGGCAGCGCGAGATTTCCCGGCACACAGGAGACCAACGCTGGCCTGGCCCTGCCAATCAAGTGTGGAAGGAGGTAAGTGAACGGAGCCGGTGCAACCCCCCCCCCCCCCCCCCCAGAGGGTTATTTGCACAGTGACATGGGACCAATATCGTTATGTTCAGCCATTAGCGCATCACTAACGTCAGCCAGGTTAATACCCATTTTTCTGATGACAGAAACCCTTTAAGATACCGGGGTATATACCAGGAGGGGGTTAAGCCGCACATTGGCCGCCGGTGGAGCTTTCAAGTATAAATGGAGAAAGTAAAGCAGGAACGTGAAGTGCGCTGAGCCTGGAGTCATGGCAACCCCTAATGGAGTGAACGCGGCGCCCGCTCGCTGCACGAACCTCCACCCACCAGGTTATTAGAGTCCCGAATCTTCCGCACATGACCCTCAGGAACAAAACAAGACGTCATCTGAAAAATGCTGAGGGCAGAGACACCAGCGCCTCGTGCGCCGCCCGCAATGTCCTGCACCTTCAGGAAGGAGGATCACAATGTACGGTAACACTATGGCGTGCACTTATCAGCCTCACACGACGCGGCAGACGCTACACGTAAACAAGATGGCGTTTATTTGGTCCGTTGGCAGGTACAGGGAGAAAGCTGCGGTCTTACAAAACATCAAATATAAATAACCTGCAACAATGCACAGAGCGGAGAATAGAAAGACGGCGCCGGCAGCGCCGCGTGGACTGGGCGCCTGATGTGGCACTTGGTAGAAAACAGTCACTGAAAAACATTAGGGTGTGAGAAACGTAATGCTCTAGAACCGCCCAGAACCGGAGGAACATAAATACACAGAGGGGCGAGGCGCCCAGAGAACATGGCTGACCGCATAAATAAACATGGCTGCCAGACTCCTAGACGTGGGCAGCCGGCAGTGTGAAAAGGGGGATCGAGCTGCAGACATTTAACACACCCTAAAAATCACATAATATAAAAAACCCATTAACAGTTGTCAGTCAGCGCAGACGCCTCAGTCCAGAGCGATGATGTCATCGTCCTGCTCTGGTGGCGCCTCTACACGCTTCCGCTTGTTGCTCACGGCGTCTTCGTCCGACAGCTTCCTCTTCAGCGTCACCGTCTCCATGTTGACATCGGCACTGCTGGAAGGACTCTCCTCATCGGAGTCCACGATTAACACGTCATCTTGTTCTTGAGCTTCAGAAACAAACAAACCGTCAAAGTGTCGCTGTGAGACCCCCACAAGATGCAGACCGCCGCCCCACAGACACTGCCATGCTGTGTGCTTAGTATTAGGCCTCTACAGGTTTGGAGCTTTCCTATTCACCAACAGCAAGCAGAGGTCTTAACGTGAGAAATAACATGAGAAGATGTCTGATGCTGCGCCTGGCTCTGGTACCTGTGGACGTGGATGGCTGCGCGCCGTCGTCGCTGCCGTTGGTGATACCTTTACCACTTTCTTCTACAGCTTTCTGAGGCGCTTTGTCTGGAGCGTCTCCCACGACCTCGAACTCGACGTCCTTCTCCAAATCTTCACTGAAAAGGTCATCGTAGAAAGGTCAACATGACCGACCCGTCACAGCTACTTACACTCCTACCCCTGGGGTCACTTACCTATGTAGCACATTAATTAGCAGGGTGTAGTCCTGAAGAAAGTCGTCCGCCTGCAGCCTGGTGCCGTTCCGGATGCCAAAGTCTGACAAGTGCCGGTTGTTGTTTGCTGTAAGGCAAAAATGAAAAGGGGATCAACAAAATCCAGCAGGGAGAGGACAGAGGTGGCGGGGGGGGGGCAGGACAGAGGTGGCAGGGGGGGGGCAGGACAGAGGTGGCAGGGGGGCGGGGCAGGACAGAGGTGGCGGGGGGGGGCAGGACAGAGGTGGCGGGGGGGGCAGGACAGAGGTGGCGGGGGGGGCAGGACAGAGGTGGCGGGGGGGGCAGGACAGAGGTGGCGGGGGGGGCAGGACAGAGGTGGCGGGGGGGGCAGGACAGAGGTGGCGGGGGGGGGCAGGACAGAGGTGGCGGGGGGGGGGCAGGACAGAGGTGGCAGGACAGAGGTGGCGGGGGGGGGGCAGGACAGAGGTGGCGGGGGGGGGGGCAGGACAGAGGTGGCGGGGGGGGGGGCAGGACAGAGGTGGCGGGGGGGGGGGCAGGACAGAGGTGGCGGGGGGGGGGCAGGACAGAGGTGGCAGGACAGAGGTGGCGGGGGGGGGGGGCAGGACAGAGGTGGCGGGGGGGGGGGCAGGACAGAGGTGGCGGGGGGGGGCAGGACAGAGGTGGCGGGGGGGGGGCAGGACAGAGGTGGCGGGGGGGGGGCAGGACAGAGGTGGCGGGGGGCAGGACACGGGCCCAGACTCTGTGCAGAGAGGAGGTGGCGGGGAGGACACAGCGGCGCCCTCTACTGGGGCACACACAGTATAACCACACACCGGATCCACTCACAAATCATCCCGACTGGAAACCTCCTACCAACTTGTGTCCGCAGCTGTGGGGGGTCTCTACGGTTACACACAACAGTCTGATCCTGTCACCGAGTCTCCCTTCTGAAGGAGAGCACAAGCAGTCACTTACCTTCGGTCTCTCCAGCCTCAGAGGAAATCAGGATTGTGCCTTTACCATCTTCAATCTGCACATCCGGAGCCACCATGCCAAACTTCTCCTTTATTATCTGCAGACAGAAAAACTCCTTTAGGGTCCATTCACACATCTGCAGAACACGGACACTGGCCATGTGCGTTCCGCATTTTGTGGACCGCACTATAAAAGATGCGTTTTCTTGTCCGTGGCTGCGGACAAGAATAGGACATGTTCCATTTTTTTCCGGGGCCGCGAAATGGAAGTGCGGATGCGGGCAGCACACTGTGTGCTATCTGCATCGTTTGCAGCCCCATTGAAAATGAATGGGTCCGCACCTGTTCCTCAAAATTGCGGAACGGATGCAGACCCATTTTGCGGACGTGTGAATGGACCCTTAATGTAACCAGGGGCTGACCGGGAACTTTGGGGCCCTAGAAAAAAAAAAAGGCCCAAAATGACAGACGGCGAGGACAGCAATATCATAGTGTAGCACAAAATCCAGCTCCAGCAGAACAGAACACCAGAGGCTGCCATGTTCTGTCCTCCTCCTCCTGTTGCCTCTGAGGGTCAGAGCACCAAGGAGGGAACCTGAGGCCGCAGAAGCACCGGCCCCCAACAGCAACAGAGCGTCAGATCGTTATGTACCCAGCCCCTCCCTGTAGGGTCTACCTCTAGTCTGTCCCTGAATGTAACTCAGCAGAAGAGTGCAGCTCTGGAGTATAATACAGGATAGAACTCAGGATAAGTAATGTATGTACACAGTGACTGCACCAGCAGAATAGTGAGTGCAGCTCTGGAGTATAATACAGGATGTAACTCAGGATCAGTACAGGATAAGTAATGTATGTACACAGTGACTGCACCAGCAGAATAGTGAGTGCAGCTCTGGAGTATAATACAGGATGTAACTCAGGATCAGTACAGGATAAGTAATGTATGTACACAGTGACTGCACCAGCAGAATAGTGAGTGCAGCTCTGGAGTATAATACAGGATGTAACTCAGGATCAGTACAGGATAAGTAATGTATGTACACAGTGACTGCACCTGCAGAATAGTGAGTGCAGCTCTGGAGTATAATACAGGATGTAACTCAGGATCAGTACAGGATCAGAACTGTATGTACACAGTGACTGCACCAGCAGAATAGTGAGTGCAGCTCTGGAGTATAATACAGGATGTAACTCAGGATCAGTACAGGATAAGTAATGTATGTACACAGTGACTGCACCAGCAGAATAGTGAGTGCAGCTCTGGAGTATAATACAGGATCAGTACAGAACAGGCTGAGGAGTGCAGGATACCAGTCGCTTTATTCATGTAACACATTCTGATAAATAAGGTGGTACCCTTTTGAAACGCGTTACATGAATAAAGAGACTCTGGTATCCTGCTTCTTTTGGACGTGCTGCATTTCCCTTATTCCTTCCCTTGGAGGGTCCATGTGCTTCTCAGAGTTGTGCCTGCCTTTGCACCAACTATCGGGTGAGCCTCATTACCTACCTGCTGTTCTAGGTCTCTAGTGCACGCGTACTTCACCATGGATCGCTGTGTTAATTTTATTTCTCTCTTTTCGATGTACAGGGACATTACACACAATATTCGAACGTCTAGCTTTTAGTATGGAGCCGATATAAGGTGCCTTAGGGCCGACTCACACAACCGTGCTCAGTGCAATAGACCCACATTCTGACTATGATGAACCGTGACGCCATCAGTTCAGGTCAGGGGAGTAGCAGTCAATCTGGGAACTGCTGACACACGGCCTGTGTTTCCTGGACAGAGCACGATTATATGAATCAGCAATTACACTTTTCTGGAGCGGTCATCGACTAAATATTCTCATTTCGTGAAGTGACCGGGGTGGGGTTACGGTGTCATGTATTAGGCACAGTCATTACGCACCTTGTCCTGTAGACTTTCTACGGTCACCTTGTGAACATTTAACTTGACGGTGACTTCTGGGCGGTTGGCGCACACATAGCAGTTGGGGTTCGGGGAGTCCAGCATACAGGGCACCAGCAGCTTCTTGCGGGGGTTGGGCTGTTTGTTCAGAAATACCTAAAAGAGCGAGAGCACAGAGTCAGGTTCACCACTTTCTTCAGATGAAACACAACAACCAGTATGGACGCTACGTACCGTTCTGCACTGTTCAAGGTTCCCAGATAAAACCTTCAGCCCCTCCAGCACAATCAGCCCGGATATGACAGCGTTGGTTGTGGCAATCGCTGGAATGATGTTCCCGGCCATGGCTGTGTGAATAAGACACGTACACAACCTATACTGACTTGTACCCATAGGAAAAGTAGTGGGGCCACCAGCTGCTGGGAAACCACCAGTATGTCCAGCAGCCAGGGGCTACAGAGCATGCACAGGAGCTTACACTTAATATCAAACCGGCTCTTCATGTTCATACTGAAGATGTTCATCCTGAGGTTAGCTGCAGAAGTCACAAAGTCCATTGCTGGGGCGTCATCCTAGAAGAGAATACAAGACCAATTATTAGAAGAGGGTACAGACGTCTATGGCTTGTATATTATCCATACGGATGCATTCCCGTCTCACAACCCTAAACGCCTTCATCTCTTCTCCGTCCCAGTGTTTCAGTCTTCCCCCAAAACCCACTTCACCACCATTACAAACTTCCCACCCTCCTCTCCAGATCACATCTCGCCACCTGGGCACCATTTCACCTCATCCCCAACCTCACCACAGTGCTTATCCCTGCCCTAAAACATCTCTTCAACCCCTCACTAACCACCGATGCTTCCCCTCCTGTTTTAAACAAGCCACCATCGCACCCGCACTACCTCCTCATATCATTCCCTTTCTGCTGGTGCCTCTTAAAGGGAACCTGTCATCTGGATTTGGTGTATAGAGCTGAGGACATGGTTTGCTAAATGGCCGCTAGCACATCCGCAATATCCAGCCCCATAGCTCTGTGTGCTTTTATTGAGTAAAAAACAAACGATTTGATACATATGCAAATTAACCTGAGATGAGTCCCGTTCCTGAGAGGAGTCCATGAGCTGATGCCAGCACAGGGAAGGAACACTATGGCGACACTGCATATGTGCCAGCTCACGCATCGCGAGATTACGGCGCTCTAGCTTTCTGACTTCGGGGAGCAAGGAGGAGATTCTAAGGATGCAGGGCGGTGCTGGGCTCCTTCACGCTGGACTCATCTCAGGTTAATTTGCATATATGTCAAATCAGATTTTTTGACACAATAAAAGCACACAGAGCTATGGGGACTGGGTATTGCGGATGTGCTAGCGGCCATCTAGCAACCCATGTCCTCAGCTCTGTCTGTGTACAGCTCTAAGGCTCTGTCCTAGGACGCCTGCTCTTCTTAATCTACATTTTCAGCCTGGGACCGCTCAGAGTCCCATGGATTTCAGTAACCATTTTATGCTGACGACACACAAATCTGCCTCTCTGGTCCAGACATCACACAATGCCTATCTTCTATAGCCTAGTCTCGCTTTCTAAAACTTAACATGAATAAAACAGAACTTATCATTTTCCCCATCGCACTCAGCCCCCTCATCAGATTTTTCTATTACGATCAATGGCTGCACACTCTTCCCGGTTAACCAAGCCCGCTGCCTTGGAGTGACCGTGGATCCTGCCCTTTCCTTCCGACCGCACATCCAAGCCCTTTCCACCACCTGCCGCCTCCAACTCAAAAATCTCTCCAACTCACATATTTCTCAACCCCGTCTGCAAAAATGCTTGTACACGTCGTCATCATCTCCCGCCGAGACTACTGTAACACCCTCCTCTGTGGTCCTCCATCTAGCACTCACGCCCTGCCGATCTATCCTCAAATCTGCTGCCCGACTGATCCACTTCTTCCCCCGTTACTCTTCTGTTTCTTTTTTATTTATCTTACTTGTATAGGGCTGACATATTCTGCATCGTTTCACAGTCACTCACTGTTCCCTACGAGTCTTTCATTGGAGTGCGGGAGGAAAACGGAAAACCCAGAGGAAACCCGCAACAACATGGGGAGAACATACAAACTCCATGCAGATGTTGTACTTGGTCACATTTGAACCTGGGACCCCACTGAGCCACAGTGCTCTGCCAATTCCTTCACTGGCTCCCCACTGCCCAGAGAATACTATACAAAACATTGTGACATACAAGGCCGTCCTCAAACTGTCCCCTCCATATATCTGTGACCTGATCTCCCACACGTAATCTCCGATACTCCAGAGAGACAACCCCTACTCTCCTCCACGATTTCTCCTGTGCATCCCCCATACTCGAACTCTCTACCCCAACATATCAGACTCTCACCAACAGTGGAATCCTTCAAAAGAAACCTGAAACCCACCTCTTCAGACAAGCCTACAACCCGTGACCCTGCTGCCTCTATACCGCCATGACCCGCTTCTCCCATCCCTTGTAGATTGTAAGCCCTCGTGGGCAGGATCCTCCTTCTGTACCAGTCTGTAATTGATCTTGTTTAAGCTTATTGCAATTGTATGTGCGCCCCATGGAATGAACAGCGCTCTACTGTTTTATGCTGATTGCGCAGGAGGTGATGCTTCGTTAACCGAGACATACATCAATCCCAAGTACTGCCTGATTTCCCGTTGTTGGTTTGTGTCTTAGAAGCTGGACTCCAACCCCTATCATTGTTTTATGTTTGTCCGCTTAGCAGCTCGTAATAGAGGGAGAAGCGGTTTACGGACACTCACCTTGTCCCACACCAGTTCCGCACCGTCTCCCTTTTTAGACAACTGATCCCTTAAAGTCTTGACACTTTGAGAAAACAGCTGAGCGTAACCAGCAACGTCCAGAACCTGCTGATCTTTCAGGCCGACCACCGACGCGTTCTTCTGTTCTGCAGAATCTTTTTCTGTAAAAGAAAATAAAGAGGACATCAGGGTGAAACAGAGAAAATCAGTAACAACTGCAGATTTCTACGTTCCTGATGCAGTAGAACTTTGGTCTCCATCCTGTGGACCTCCAGCTGTCGAAAAACTACAAATCCCAGCAGGCCCTGACAGCTGAAGGTTAGAGACCACTGCACTAGAAGTTCCAAAACACTGGGGACGTCTCCTAAGGTGTAAGACACTTAGCTGTAGCTCACACAGTGATGGCGGCAGTGACTGGTGGACAACGTGGTCACATGACATAGTGACAGACTGTTATAACGCCTTACTCCTGGGCTATGCACCCACTACAGGCAGCAAGCAGCACCCTGGGGATCACGGGGGATGGTGGAGATCTGCTGCTATTGCCTGAGACCAGGCATGGATTACAACTCCCATCTTACGATGCAGTAGCTCCAGACGTAAAGCATGATTCATTATAGGGGGATCAGTCAGGGCATGACAAAGCTCATCTTTTATGGAGAGGATTGTATAAACTGCAGCAATTACCGTTGTTCTGCAGGCTGGCCCAGTCCAGGGGCACTGGGGGCTTCCTCTTCCTCCACAGTTTGTCCATGGTCAGGAGGTAGGAGATGTCATCTTTGAAAAGCTGCAAAGAAGTCATGCAATTCTCAGAAAGCTGGGCCCTGCACCCCAGGATACGACCCTGACACCACGCGAGCTTCTTACCTTGTTAAAGAGCTTCACCGGATCATACCCTGTGGACTTGGACCACTGCTTGGTGGATACGCGCTTGATGTCCCCGTCCTCATTGGAATCATTGGCCCTTTGTGCGGCTTCTGTGGGCTCCCCTGAGATCAAGACAACCAGGCTGTGAGCATAGCAGTGTCCTAGATATGGCAGATCATACCCTACAGTATATACATATCACAGCGGGCACAGCGCAATACTCACAGGAGGCCTCCGGGTCAGCCGTGTCTGGGGAGACCTCTTGATCTGCATCCTCCTCTCCAAATAACTGACTGCAGAGAGGAGACAAAAGGGGTTTATAGGCAATAGATGGTGATGGGACCCCGCCATTACTGGCCACATGATATACTGTGCACTAGGAGGCCGTTATCTCGAGATGTAGCCAGGTATCAGCCACAGTCGTGTGGAAGGTGCACATATCCCACACACTCATCCTAGACATGAGCACAGGCTGATGGCATCTTACTTGAACAGGTATTTTGCCCACACAATGCAGTGGATGGGCTCGGAGGGAGTGTTCCGGATGGTGCAGCCGGGGAAGGTCTTCTGGGTGGGTTTGGGTTGACATTCATAGCACTCTGTGACCCCCTAATAAAAACAAGGTAAGCCGTGAGCTCCACTGCTCCACAGTGTAGAGGAGACCAGCACATCACAGCTACACACCTTCTTGATGACTGTGACCTGCCCCAGGTACCCGGCCGTGCCGCTCTCTATCAGGGGGATGTCTGCTGCCAGACACATTCGGTTCACATGGTTCCGCGCAGCTGAGTAAAACAGATGAATAATGAGAATACACCGCGCTGACTGAAACAGACCAATCATGATGGCACACACTGCCTAATACATGAGGGGGTGCTTGTGCCCACCGCATCCTTAGCAGACATTGTGTAACAAAGGAGGGTTCCTGTGCCATTGTAGTGGTGGTAGTTTTGCACCAAAATAATGTCCGTCCATCTTCAGAGACTGGAAACATCTGCAGAATTCTCTCTTAACCCAAAGAAGACTGGCACCTGGTGAACATCAGCAGCATGTACCTTACAGAAATCTTATCCCTACATCTCCACCAAACCTCCTAACAGATCGATGGCAGGCCCACCTCCCAATCTGCACAACATCTGAATGTACTAACTCCAGGACCAGCCGTATGATGGAGTTTACAATGGCCGATCTAGGGCACATAATATAGCGCCATCATATAGAGGTGTAGAAGAAGGTCAATCTGATGTGACATCTCCAGCAGCCGTACCTCTGTTGTCCAAGGCGTTCATCACCAGCGTGAATCTCCTGAAGAACTCAACGTCATACTCAGCACTGAGGAGACAAGAAAACACCAATCAGGTGAGTGACGAACCCAAAAGAGGCCGGAGGACGAGAAGCCACACCATTACCTCATCAATGGCCGACAACAGGGGGCAGTACATTGTATTCTCCTGTCCTACAGTCATCCTCTCCCCTGAAATGGCTGATAACAGGGGGAAATAGACTGTATTCTCCTGTCCTACAGTCATCCTCTCCCCTGAAATGGCTGATAACAGGGGGCAATAGACTGTATTCTCCTGTCCTACAGTCATCCTCTCCCCTGAAATGGCTGATAACAGGGAGCAATAGACTGTATTCTCCTGTCCTACAGTCATCCTCTCCCCTGAAATGGCTGATAACAGGAGGCAATAGACTGTATTCTCCTGTCCTACAGTCATCCTCTCCCCTGAAATGGCTGATAACAGGGAGCAATAGACTGTATTCTCCTGTCCTACAGTCATCCTCTCCCCTGAAATGGCTGATAACAGGGGGCAATAGACTGTATTCTCCTGTCCTACAGTCATCCTCTCCCCTGAAATGGCTGATAACAGTGAGCAATAGACTGTAGTCTCCTGTCCTACAGTCATCCTCTCCCCTGAAATGGCTGATAACAGGGAGCAATAGACTGTATTCTCCTGTCCTACAGTCATCCTCTCCCCTGAAATGGCTGATAACAGGGGGCAATACACTGTATTCTCCTGTCCTACAGTCATCCTCTCCTCTGAAATGGCTGATAACAGGGGGCAATAGACTGTATTCTCCTGTCCTACAGTCATCCTCTCCCCTGAAATGGCTGATAACAGGGGGCAATAGACTGTATTCTCCTGTCCTACAGTCGTCCTCTCCCCTGAAATGGCTGATAACAGGGAGCAATAGACTGTAGTCTCCTGTCCTACAGTCATCCTCTCCCCTGAAATGGCTGATAACAGGGAGCAATAGACTGTATTCTCCTGTCCTACAGTCATCCTCTCCCCTGAAATGGCTGATAACAGGGGGCAATACACTGTATTCTCCTGTCCTACAGTCATCCTCTCCTCTGAAATGGCTGATAACAGGGGGCAATACACTGTATTCTCCTGTCCTACAGTCATCCTCTCCCCTGAAATGGCTGATAACAGGGGGCAATAGACTGTATTCTCCTGTCCTACAGTCGTCCTCTCCCCTGAAATGGCTGATAACAGGGGGCAATAGACTGTATTCTCCTGTCCTACAGTCATCCTCTCCCCTGAAATGGCTGATAACAGGGAGCAATAGACTGTATTCTCCTGTCCTACAGTCATCCTCTCCCCTGAAATGGCTGATAACAGGGAGCAATAGACTGTAGTCTCCTGTCCTACAGTCATCATCTCCCCTGAAATGGCTGATAACAGGGAGCAATAGACTGTATTCTCCTGTCCTACAGTCATCATCTCCCCTGAAATGGCTGATAACAGGGAGCAATAGACTGTATTCTCCTGTCCTACAGTCATCCTCTCCCCTGAAATGGCTGATAACGGGGAGCAATAGACTGTATTCTCCTGTCCTACAGTCATCCTCTCCTCTGACATGGCTGATAACAGGGGGGCAATAGACTGTATTCTCCTGTCCTACAGTCATCCTCCCCCTGAAATGGCTGATAACAGGGGGCAATAGACTGTATTCTCCTGTCCTACAGTCATCCTCTCCCCTGAAATGGCTGATAACAGAGGGCAATAGACTGTATTCTCCTGTCCTACAGTCATCCTCTCCTCTGAAATGGCTGATAACAGGGGGCAATAGACTGTATTCTCCTGTCCTACAGTCATCCTCTCCCCTGAAATGGCTGATAACAGGGGGCAATAGACTGTATTCTCCTGTCCTACAGTCATCCTCTCCCCTGAAATGGCTGATAACAGGGGACAATAGACTGTATTCTCCTGTCCTACAGTCGTCCTCTCCCCTGAAATGGCTGATAACAGGGGGCAATAGATTGTATTCTCCTGTCCTACAGTCATCCTCTCCCCTGAAATGGCTGATAACAGGGAGCAATAGACTGTATTCTCCTGTCCTACAGTCATCCTCTCCCCTGAAATGGCTGATAACAGGGAGCAATAGACTGTATTCTCCTGTCCTACAGTCATCCTCTCCCCTGAAATGGCTGATAACAGGAGGCAATAGACTGTATTCTCCTGTCCTACAGTCATCCTCTCCTCTGAAATGGCTGATAACAGGGGGCAATAGACTGTATTCTCCTGTCCTACAGTCATCCTCTCCCCTGAAATGGCTGATAACAGGGGGCAATAGACTGTATTCTCCCGTCCTACAGTCATCCTCTCCCCTGAAATGGCTGATAACAGAGGGCAATAGACTGTATTCTCCTGTCCTACAGTCATCCTCCCCCCTGAAATGGCTGATAACAGGGGGCAATAGACTGTATTCTCCTGTCCTACAGTCATCCTCTCCCCTGAAATGGCTGATAACAGGGGGCAATAGACTGTATTCTGTCAGCAGTGGAGAGATTTCCCCGTGCTGCGCTGCTGATTTTACACACGTTAGGCCTCATGCACACGACCGTTGTGTGCAATTTGCAGAACGGCACAGACAACCATTGCTAAAAATGCCTATTCTTGCACGGAAAACGGACAGGTTATATTCTTTTTACAGACCACGGAACGGAGCAACGGATGCGGACGGCACACGGAGTGCTGTCCGCATCTTTTGCGGCCCCATTGAAGTGAATGGGTCCGCACCCAAGCAACTAAAACTGCGGCTCAGATGCGGACCAAATCAACGGTTGTGTGCATGAGGCCTGAAGCTGCAGATTTCCTCCTATGGTCTGATCGGCGCTGGTCGCCATGTGTGACTCTACCCTAACACTGGACGCACAGCCGGACACTACAAGGGAGCAGGAATGGGGGTACGAGGCACAGGCTCACTTCATGATGCTGTCGTGATAAGCGGTGATGCTCGCCCCCGGACAGAACTGCAGGACGCTTTCTTTGGCCACCTGAGGATAAAATAAAGAACGAACCGGTCAGTGACTAAACGCTGAGGCCGCAGGTCACATGACCCGACAGACAGCGGAGCCCTTACCTGCGCCTTTGATCGCCCCACATGTTTCTTCTGGAACAAGAACTGCCTGTTGAGGTTACTGACGTCAATCGTGTCCAGATCGATCTAGAAAACACAGAAGATCATCAGCGTTACAGAGAGGAGCGACGCTCTGCAGGAGCAAACGGGCAGCAACCCCCTGCTGAGAAAGGTGAGATCCTGCCTGTAATGTTCTGCAGAAGGGGATATCATGAGATGCTCTGCAGGAGGCTGACTTCAGGGGTCCTATCTTGGGGGAATAATAAGATGCTCTGCAGGGGTCTCTGTCCCCCGGGGGAATATCATGAGATGCTCTGCAGGGCTCTCAGTCCCCCGGGGGAATATCATGAGATGCTCTGCAGGGCTCTCAGTCCCCCGGGGGAATATCATGAGATGCTCTGCAGGGCTCTCAGTCCCCCGGGGGAATATCATGAGATGCTCTGCAGGGCTCTCAGTCCCCCGGGGGAATATCATGAGATGCTCTGCAGGGCTCTCAGTCCCCCGGGGGAATATCATGAGATGCTCTGCAGGGCTCTCAGTCCCCCGGGGGAATATCATGAGATGCTCTGCAGGGCTCTCAGTCCCCCGGGGGAATATCATGAGATGCTCTGCAGGGCTCTCAGTCCCCCGGGGGAATATCATGAGATGCTCTGCAGGGCTCTCAGTCCCCCGGGGGAATATCATGAGATGCTCTGCAGGGCTCTCAGTCCCCCGGGGGAATATCATGAGATGCTCTGCAGGGCTCTCAGTCCCCCGGGGGAATATCATGAGATGCTCTGCAGGGCTCTCAGTCCCCCGGGGGAATATCATGAGATGCTCTGCAGGGCTCTCAGTCCCCCGGGGGAATATCATGAGATGCTCTGCAGGGCTCTCAGTCCCCCGGGGGAATATCATGAGATGCTCTGCAGGGCTCTCAGTCCCCCGGGGGAATATCATGAGATGCTCTGCAGGGCTCTCAGTCCCCCGGGGGAATATCATGAGATGCTCTGCAGGGCTCTCAGTCCCCCGGGCTACCATGAGATGCTCTGCAGGGCTCTCAGTCCCGGGCTACCATGAGATGCTCTGCAGGGCTCTCAGTCCCGGGCTACCATGAGATGCTCTGCAGGGCTCTCAGTCCCGGGCTACCATGAGATGCTCTGCAGGGCTCTCAGTCCCGGGCTACCATGAGATGCTCTGCAGGGCTCTCAGTCCCGGGCTACCATGAGATGCTCTGCAGGGCTCTCAGTCCCGGGCTACCATGAGATGCTCTGCAGGGCTCTCAGTCCCGGGCTACCATGAGATGCTCTGCAGGGCTCTCAGTCCCGGGCTACCATGAGATGCTCTGCAGGGCTCTCAGTCCCGGGCTACCATGAGATGCTCTGCAGGGCTCTCTGTGTCCCGGGCTACCATGAGATGCTCTGCAGGGCTCTCTGTCCTGGGCTACAATGAGATGCTCTGCAGGGCTCTCTGTCCTGGGCTACCATGAGATGCTCTGCAGGGCTCTCTGTCCCGGGCTACCATGAGATGCTTTGCAGGGCTCTCTGTCCTGGGCTACCATGAGATGCTCTGCAGGGCTCTCTGTCCTGGGGGAGGGGTCTGCTTGCAGTGAGCGGACAATGGGGGCCCCTCGTGGCAGCAGAACCTCCTCGGAGGACCCCGGTCTCCTCTAGCTGTGCCTGCACCCCGACCTCCCCCTCATCTCCCGCACCACGTCCAGGTTGGTGAAGCCGGTGAGCAGAAGGTTCTTCAGTAACTCGCAGCCGATTCCTCCGGCGCCGACCATCAGCACCCGACAGCTGGACACCGCCTCCGCCAGTTCAGTGCGCAGCGCCCCGGTCACCGCCATCCTCAGCCTCCACCGCCGCCTCACAGCGCGGGAGACGCAACAGAGAGCCGGCCTGAAAGAGCGGCCCCTACCGGCGGGAAGACTCTCCGAGCGGTGTTACAACATGAGCGCGACACCTGGCGGCCGGAGGCTACACAGCACCGCAAGGGAAGGAGCGAGCGGCCTCTGGTGGTCACTGGGCGCACTACAGAATACCTCATCCTTAACCCGGCTGTCCGGTCACATTGTAATGTGAGGTACAACCTGAACTACAGCATGACAGATTGCGAGGCATGACCTGAAAATACAGCATGACAGACTGAGGTACAACCTGAACTACAGCATGACAGATTGCAAGGCATGACCTGAAAATACAGCGTGACAGACTGAGGTACAACCTGAACTACAGCATGACAGTCTGAGGTACAACCTTAACTACAGCATGACAGACTGTGAGGTACAATCTGAACTACAGCCTGACAGACTGTGAGGTACAACCTGAACTACAGCATGACAGACTGAGGTACAACCTGAACTACAGCATGACAGACTGTGAGGTACAACCTGGACTACAGCATGACAGACTGTGAGGTACAACCTGAACTACAGCATGACAGAGTGTGAGGTACAACCTGAACTACAGCATGACAGACTGAGGTACAACCTGAACTACAGCATGACAGACTGTGAGGCATAACCTGAACTACAGCATGACAGACTGTGAGGTACAACCTGGACTACAGCATGACAGACTGTGAGGTACAACCTGAACTACAGCATGACAGAGTGTGAGGTACAACCTGAACTACAGCATGACAGACTGAGGTACAACCTGAACTACAGCATGACAGACTGTGAGGCATAACCTGAACTACAGCATGACAGATTGTGAGGCATGACCTAAACTACAGCATGACAGACTGAGGTACCAGCATGACAGACTGTGAGGCATAACCTGAACTACAGCATGACAGACTGTGAGGCATAACCTGAACTACAGCATGACAGACTGAGGTACAACATGAACTACAGCATGACAATATGAAAATAAGAAAAAAACTATATTTATCATCAGACCTCCATGTGAATGACCCCCAATCAGACCTCCATGTGAATGACCCCCAATCAGACCTCCATGTGAATGACCCCCAATCAGACCTCCATGTGAATGACCCCAATCAGACCTCCATGTGAATGACCCCCAATCAGACCTCCATGTGAATGACCCCAATCAGACCTCCATGTAAATGACCCCCAATCAGACCTCCATGTGAATGACCCCCAATCAGACCTCCATGTGAATGACCCCTAATCAGACCTCCATGTGAATGACCCCCAATCAGACCTCCATGTGAATGACCCCCAATCAGACCTCAATGTGAATGACCCCCAATCAGACCTCCATGTGAATGACCCCCAATCAGACCTCCATGTGACTGACCCCCAATCAGACCTCCATGTGAATGACCCCCAATCAGACCTCCATGTGAATGACCCCCAATCAGACCTCCATGTGAATGACCCCCAATCAGACCTCAATGTGAATGACCCCAATCAGACCTCCATGTGAATGACCCCCAATCAGACCTCCATGTGAATGACCCCCAATCAGACCTCCATGTGACTGACCCCCAATCAGACCTCCATGTGAATGACCCCCAATCAGACCTCCATGTGAATGACCCCCAATCAGACCTCCATGTGAATGACCCCCAATCAGACCTCCATGTGACTGACCCCCAATCAGACCTCCATGTGAATGACCCCCAATCAGACCTCCATGTTCAGATCAGATTACCCCCCCTGCTCCGGACGCCGCTGCTCCGGACGCCGCTGCTCCTCACATCTAGCGATCTTCTTCTTCCTGCCATATGCTGTGACCCGACACCGCACAGTGTGAGGTCACAGAGCGCCGATATCCCCGCGCTGTGCGCAATCAGAGGCGCAGGAAGCGGGAGTACGTAGCTTGAGAAGCGCTGCATTCGCCGCTTCCCGGTCCTCCTGTACTAATGAATGCCTCCATAACGGAAGCGCTGATTAGTATTCTCCCCATAAGACGCACTGACATTTCTCCCCCACTGTGGGCGGAAAAAAAGTGCGTCTTAGGCCTCATCCACACGACTGTTGTTTGGGTCCGCATCTGAGCCGCCGTTTTTGCGGCTCGGATGTGGACCCATTGACTTTAATGGGGCCGCAAAAGATGCGGACAGCACTCCGTGTGTACGTGCCCAGCGCCCACCCTCCGGGGCAGTGTCCTCCGGCTCCGTGTGTACGTGCCCAGCGCCCACCCTCCGGGGCAGTGTCCTCCGGCTCTGTGTGTACGTGCCCAGCGCCCACCCTCCGGGGCAGTGTCCTCCGGCTCTGTGTGTACGTGCCCAGCGCCCACCCTCCGGGGCAGTGTCCTCCGGCTCTGTGTGTACGTGCCCAGCGCCCACCCTCCGGGGCAGTGTCCTCCGGCCTGTGTGTACGTGCCCAGCGCCCACCCTCCGGGGCAGTGTCCTCCGGCTCTGTGTGTACGTGCCCAGCGCCCACCCTCCGGGGCAGTGTCCTCCGGCTCTGTGTGTACGTGCCCAGCGCCCACCCTCCGGGGCAGTGTCCTCCGGCTCTGTGTGTACGTGCCCAGCGCCCACCCTCCGGGGCAGTGTCCTCCGGCCTGTGTGTACGTGCCCAGCCTCCGGGGCAGTGTCCTCCGGCTCTGTGTGTACGTGCCCAGCGCCCACCCTCCGGGGCAGTGTCCTCCGGCTCTGTGTGTACGTGCCCAGCGCCCACCCTCCGGGGCAGTGTCCTCCGGCTCTGTGTGTACGTGCCCAGCGCCCACCCTCCAGGGCAGTGTCCTCCGGCTCTGTGTGTACGTGCCCAGCCTCCGGGGCAGTGTCCTCCGGCTCTGTGTGTACGTGCCCAGCCTCCGGGGCAGTGTCCTCCGGCTCTGTGTGTACGTGCCCAGCGCCCACCCTCCGGGGCAGTGTCCTCCGGCTCTGTGTGTACGTGCCCAGCGCCCACCCTCCGGGGCAGTGTCCTCCGGCTCTGTGTGTACGTGCCCAGCGCCCACCCTCCGGGGCAGTGTCCTCCGGCTCTGTGTGTACGTGCCCAGCGCCCACCCTCCGGGGCAGTGTCCTCCGGCTCTGTGTGTACGTGCCCAGCGCCCACCCTCCGGGGCAGTGTCCTCCGGCTCTGTGTGTACGTGCCCAGCGCCCACCCTCCGGGGCAGTGTCCTCCGGCTCTGTGTGTACGTGTCCAGCGCCCACCCTCCGGGGCAGTGTCCTCCGGCTCTGCGCGTACGTGCCCAGCGCCCACCCTCCGGGGCAGTGTCCTCCGGCTCTGCGCGTACGTGCCCAGCGCCCACCCTCCGGGGCAGTGTCCTCCGGCTCTGCGCGTACGTGCCCAGCGCCCACCCTCCGGGGCAGTGTCCTCCGGCTCTGCGCGTACGTGCCCAGCGCCCACCCTCCGTGGCAGTGTCCTCCGGCTCTGTGTGTACGTGCCCAGCGCCCACCCTCCGGGGCAGTGTCCTCCGGCCTGTGTGTACGTGCCCAGTGCCCACCCTCCGGGGCAGTGTCCTCCGGCTCTGTGTGTACGTGCCCAGCGCCCACCCTCCGGGGCAGTGTCCTCCGGCCTGTGTGTACGTGCCCAGCGCCCACCCTCCGGGGCAGTGTCCTCCGGCCTGTGTGTACGTGCCCAGCGCCCACCCTCCGGGGCAGTGTCCTCCGGCTCTGTGTGTACGTGCCCAGCGCCCACCCTCCGGGGCAGTGTCCTCCGGCTCTGTGTGTACGTGCCCAGCGCCCACCCTCCGGGGCAGTGTCCTCCGGCCTGTGTGTACGTGCCCAGCGCCCACCCTCCGGGGCAGTGTCCTCCGGCCTGTGTGTACGTGCCCAGCGCCCACCCTCCGGGGCAGTGTCCTCCGGCTCTGTGTGTACGTGCCCAGCGCCCACCCTCCGGGGCAGTGTCCTCCGGCTCTGTGTGTACGTGCCCACCCTCCGGGGCAGTGTCCTCCGGCTCTGTGTGTACGTGCCCAGCGCCCACCCTCCGGGGCAGTGTCCTCCGGCCTGTGTGTACGTGCCCAGCGCCCACCCTCCGGGGCAGTGTCCTCCGGCTCTGTGACCTGCTGACCCCGGACAGATCTGTGATTGCAACAGAGAGCAAAGTGTGACCGGTGCCGAGAGCCGGGGTGAGAGCCCATACAGCCCCGGAACGCAGAAGACACGCACGGCTCCAGCTCCTCATGGCCCCCACCGCGCTCTCGTTCTTCCTGTGGCCCCTCTTCCTGGGAGCCCTAGGATCAGGTGAAGTAAAAGCAGATCCTGCTCCTTCATTATTATTCTGTATTTGAGAACGCCATCATTTCCAGGGGGGCGCTGTACGTCTAGGGGGTCCACATACATCATCTAAAACACAAGTACCACGGGCATGAAACTATGACGGGTGCAGAGGAGCTTACAATCTACAAGGGAAGGACCCAGTGGGTGAGGGTAGAAGCTGTGCGGTGGCAGCCGGGTCATTGCAGGTGGCGCTCACGTGTGGATATGTGCTGCGCCTGCAGAATTGTGAGCCGAAAGCCGGCATTTTACAGTAGAAGCAATGGAGACGAGATCGAAACAAAACCACAGGCTCCACTGTATCTGAAGCGGGCATCACCCTCTGTATGGTGGCAGCGCCAGATCACTGGCCCAAAGTCATTTAATTCCTTCCTTTACGTTAAGGACGGCTCATACAAATGATGTGAATAAGAAACCAACTTCAGCCTCGTTGTACAGAGTGACTGCACCAGCAGAATAGTGAGTGCAGCTCTGGAGTATAATGCAGGATGTAACTCAGGACCAGTACAGGATAAGTAATGTATGTACACAGTGACTGCACCAGCAGAATAGTGAGTGCAGCTCTGGAGTATAATGCAGGATGTAACTCAGGACCAGTACAGGATAAGTAATGTATGTACACGGTGACTGCACCAGCAGAATAGTGAGTACAGCTCTGGAGTATAATGCAGGATGTAACTCAGGACCAGTACAGGATCAGTAATGTATGTACACGGTGACTGCACCAGCAGAATAGTGAGTGCAGCTCTGGAGTATAATACAGGATGTAACTCAGGATCAGTACAGGATAAGTAATGTATGTACACAGTGACTGCACCAGCAGAATAGTGAGTGCAGCTCTGGAGTATAATACAGGATGTAACTCAGGATCAGTACAGGATAAGTAATGCATGTACACATTGACTGCACCAGCAGAATAGTGAGTGCAGCTCTGGAGTATAATACAGGATGTAACTCAGGATCAGTACAGGATAAGTAATGTATGTGTACAGTGACTGCACCAGCAGAATAGTGAGTGCAGCTCTGGAGTATAATACAGGATGTAACTCAGGATCAGTACAGGATAAGTAATGTATGTACACAGTGACTGCACCAGCAGAATAGTGAGTGCAGCTCTGGAGTATAATACAGGATGTAACTCAGGATCAGTACAGGATAAGTAATGTATGTACACAGTGACTGCACCAGCAGAATAGTGAGTGCAGCTCTGGAGTATAATACAGGATGTAACTCAGGATCAGTACAGGATAAGTAATGTATGTAGACAGTGACTGCACCAGCAGAATAGTGAGTGCAGCTCTGGAGTATATTACAGGATGTAACTCGGGATCAGTACAGGATAAGTAATGTATGTACACAGTGACTGCACCAGCAGAATAGTGAGTGCAGCTCTGGAGTATAATACAGGATGTAACTCAGGATCAGTACAGGATAAGTAATGTATGTACACAGTGACTGCACCAGCAGAATAGTGAGTGCAGCTCTGGAGTATAATACAGGATGTAACTCAGGATCAGTACAGGATAAGTAATGTATGTACACAGTGACTGCACCAGCAGAATAGTGAGTGCAGCTCTGCAGTATAATACAGGATGTAACTCAGGATCAGTACAGGATAAGTAATGTATGTAGACAGTGACTGCACCAGCAGAATAGTGAGTGCAGCTCTGGAGTATATTACAGGATGTAACTCGGGATCAGTACAGGATAAGTAATGTATGTACACAGTGACTGCACCAGCAGAATAGTGAGTGCAGCTCTGGAGTATATTACAGGATGTAACTCGGGATCAGTACAGGATAAGTAATGTATGTACACAGTGACTGCACCAGCAGAATAGTGAGTGCAGCTCTGGAGTATAATACAGGATGTAACTCAGGATCAGTACAGGATAAGTAATGTATGTACACAGTGACTGCACCAGCAGAATAGTGAGTGCAGCTCTGGAGTATAATACAGGATGTAACTCAGGATCAGTACAGGATAAGTATTGTATGTACACAGTGACTGCACCAGCAGAATAGTGAGTGCAGCTCTGGAGTATAATACAGGATGTAACTCAGGTTCAGTACAGGATAAGTAATGTATGTACACAGTGACTGCACCAGCAGAATAGTGAGTGCAGCTCTGGACTAAAAGATCACAGTAATAATATATTACATGGATTTATTTTCTTATATGATGTGTGAAATACATATTCTAACACTGCTGCTTACAGGTCTGGACAACGGTCACCCTCAGGTTGAGACACAGTACGGGAAATTGAGGGGGAAGACACTGTCGGTTAGGGAGACAGACAGAACAGTCCACGCCTTCTATGGAGTTCCTTTCGCCAAACCTCCAGTGGGTCCATTACGATTTGCAGCTCCAGAACCCCCTGAATCCTGGAGCTCGGTCAGAGAGGCCCAAGAACATGCCCCTCTGTGAGTGTTTGGTGATTACAATGATTTACCAGGTATCTGGTAGTGGAGCTGCACGTGCAACACATGATGTGAATACTCATTTTATAACAAAATCATTTTCTCAAACTCCAGATGTCAACAAAACCGCCGCGTCCTGGAACAAATGACGAGGTTTGTGAATATTACCCTGCCACCATTGTCAGAAGACTGCCTGTACCTAAATATCTTCACCCCAGCGGACAGAGAGAAAGGTCTCAAACTGCCCGTGAGTTACTTGTCATTAGGATTCTTGTTCTTACAAAGATGATTAAGGGGATCAGTACTATCGACAGAAGTGACCCGCGTCTCTCCAGCTGTTGTGTGACTATATAGATGGCGGTGACCTGTGTCTCTCCGGCTGTTGTGTGACTATATAGATGGCGGTGACCTGTGTCTCTCCGGCTGTTGTGTGACTATATAGATGGCGGTGAGCTGTGTCTCTCCGGCTGTTGTGTGACTATATAGATGGCGGTGACCTGTGTCTCTCCGGCTGTTGTGTGACTATATAGATGGTGGTGACACGCGTCTCTCCAGCTGTTGTGTGACTATATAGATGGCGGTGACCCGCGTCTCTCCGGCTGTTGTGTGACTATATAGATGGCGGTGACCTGTGTCTCTCCGGCTGTTGTGTGACTATATAGATGGTGGTGACCTGTGTCTCTCCAGCTGTTGTGTGACTATATAGATGGTGGTGACCTGTGTCTTTCCGGCTGTTGTGTGACTATATAGATGGTGGTGACCCGCGTCTCTCCGGCTGTTGTGTGACTATATAGATGCCGGTGACCCGCGTCTCTCCGGCTGTTGTGTGACTATATAGATGGTGGTGACCTGTGTCTCTCCGGCTATTGTGTGACTATAAAGATGGTGGTGACCTGTGTCTCTCCAGCTGTTGTGTGAATATATAGATGGTGGTGACCTGGGTCTCTCCGGCTGTTGTGTGACTATATAAACAGTGGTGACCTGGGTCTCTCTGGCTGTTGCGTGACTATATAGACAGTGGTGACATGTGTGTGTCTCTCCAGCTGTTGTGTGACTATATAGACAGTAGTGACCCGCGTCTCTCCAGCTGTTGTGTGACTATATGGACAGTGGTGACCTGTGTCTCTCCGGCTGCTGTGTGACTATATAGACAGTGGTGACCTGGGTCTCTCCGGCTGTGGTATGACTATATAGACAGTGGTGACCTGTATCTCTCTGGCTGTTGTGTGACTATATAGACAGTAGTGACCCGCGTCTCTCTGGCTGTTGTGTTACTATATAGACATTAGTGACCCGCGTCTCTCCGGCTGTTGTGTGACTATATAGACATTAGTGACCCGCGTCTCTCTGGCTGTTGTGTGACTATATAGACATTAGTGACCCGCGTCTCTCTGGCTGTTGTGTGACTATATAGACAGTAGTGACCCGCGTCTCTGTGGCTGTTGTGTTACTATATAGACATTAGTGACCCGCGTCTCTCTGGCTGTTGTGTGACTATATAGACATTAGTGACCCGCGTCTCTCTGGCTGTTGTGTGACTATATAGACATTAGTGACCCGCGTCTCTCCGGCTGTTGTGTGACTATATAGATGGCGGTGACCTGCGTCTCTCTGGCTGTTGTGTGACTATATAGACATTAGTGACCCGCGTCTCTCCGGCTGTTGTGTGACTATATAGACAGTAGTGACCCGCGTCTCTCTGGCTGTTGTGTCACTATATAGACAGTAGTGACCCGCGTCTCTCCAGCTGTTGTGTTACTATATAGATGTTAGTGACCTGTGTCTCTCCAGCTGTTGTGTGACTATATAGACAGTGGTGACCCGCGTCTCTCTGGCTGTTGTGTGACTATATAGACAGTAGTGACCCGCGTCTCTCCAGCTGTTGTGTGACCATCTAGACAGTGGTGACCCGCGTCTCTCTGGCTGTTGTGTGACTATATAGACAGTGGTGACTTGTGTCTCTCCGGCTGTTGTGTGACTATATAGACAGTAGTGACCCGCGTCTCTCCGGCTGTTGTGTGACTATATAGACAGTGGTGACCCGCGTCTCGATGGCTGTTGTGTGACTATATAGACAGTGGTGACTTGTGTCTCTCTGGCTGTTGTGTGACTATATAGACAGTGGTGACCCGCGTCTCTCTGGCTGTTGTGTGACTATATAGACAGTTGTGACCCGCGTCTCTCCAGCTGTTTTGTGACTATATAGATGGCGGTGACCTGTGTCTCTCCGGCTGTTGTGTGACTATATAGACATTAGTGACCCGCGTCTCTCCGGCTGTTGTGTGACTATATAGACAGTGGTGACCCGCGTCTCGATGGCTGTTGTGTGACTATATAGACAGTGGTGACCTGTGTCTCTCTGGCTGTTGTGTGACTATATAGACATTAGTGACCCCGTCTCTCCGGCTGTTGTGTGACTATATAGACAGTGGTGACCCGCGTCTCTCTGGCTGTTGTGTGACTATATAGACATTAGTGACCCGCGTCTCTCTGGCTGTTGTGTGACTATATAGACATTAGTGACCCGCGTCTCTCCGGCTGTTGTGTGACTATATAGATGGCGGTGACCTGCGTCTCTCTGGCTGTTGTGTGACTATATAGACATTAGTGACCCGCGTCTCTCCGGCTGTTGTGTGACTATATAGACAGTAGTGACCCGCGTCTCTCTGGCTGTTGTGTCACTATATAGACAGTAGTGACCCGCGTCTCTCCAGCTGTTGTGTTACTATATAGATGTTAGTGACCTGTGTCTCTCCAGCTGTTGTGTGACTATATAGACAGTGGTGACCCGCGTCTCTCTGGCTGTTGTGTGACTATATAGACAGTAGTGACCCGCGTCTCTCCAGCTGTTGTGTGACCATCTAGACAGTGGTGACCCGCGTCTCTCTGGCTGTTGTGTGACTATATAGACAGTGGTGACTTGTGTCTCTCCGGCTGTTGTGTGACTATATAGACAGTAGTGACCCGCGTCTCTCCGGCTGTTGTGTGACTATATAGACAGTGGTGACCCGCGTCTCGATGGCTGTTGTGTGACTATATAGACAGTGGTGACTTGTGTCTCTCTGGCTGTTGTGTGGCTATATAGACAGTGGTGACCCGCGTCTCTCTGGCTGTTGTGTGACTATATAGACAGTTGTGACCCGCGTCTCTCCAGCTGTTTTGTGACTATATAGATGGCGGTGACCTGTGTCTCTCCGGCTGTTGTGTGACTATATAGACATTAGTGACCCGCGTCTCTCCGGCTGTTGTGTGACTATATAGACAGTGGTGACCCGCGTCTCGATGGCTGTTGTGTGACTATATAGACAGTGGTGACCTGTGTCTCTCTGGCTGTTGTGTGACTATATAGACATTAGTGACCCCGTCTCTCCGGCTGTTGTGTGACTATATAGACAGTGGTGACCCGCGTCTCTCTGGCTGTTGTGTGACTATATAGACATTAGTGACCCGCGTCTCTCTGGCTGTTGTGTGACTATATAGACATTAGTGACCCGCGTCTCTCCGGCTGTTGTGTGACTATATAGATGGCGGTGACCTGCGTCTCTCTGGCTGTTGTGTGACTATATAGACATTAGTGACCCGCGTCTCTCCGGCTGTTGTGTGACTATATAGACAGTAGTGACCTGCGTCTCTCTGGCTGTTGTGTCACTATATAGACAGTAGTGACCCGCGTCTCTCCAGCTGTTGTGTTACTATATAGATGTTAGTGACCTGTGTCTCTCCAGCTGTTGTGTGACTATATAGACAGTGGTGACCCGCGTCTCTCTGGCTGTTGTGTGACTATATAGACAGTAGTGACCCGCGTCTCTCCAGCTGTTGTGTGACCATCTAGACAGTGGTGACCCGCGTCTCTCTGGCTGTTGTGTGACTATATAGACAGTGGTGACTTGTGTCTCTCCGGCTGTTGTGTGACTATATAGACAGTAGTGACCCGCGTCTCTCCGGCTGTTGTGTGACTATATAGACAGTGGTGACCCGCGTCTCGATGGCTGTTGTGTGACTATATAGACAGTGGTGACCTGTGTCTCTCTGGCTGTTGTGTGACTATATAGACATTAGTGACCCCGTCTCTCCGGCTGTTGTGTGACTATATAGACAGTGGTGACCCGCGTCTCTCTGGCTGTTGTGTGACTATATAGACAGTGGTGACCCGCGTCTCTCCGGCTGTTGTGTGACTATATAGATGGCGGTGACCTGTGTCTCTCCGGCTGTTGTGTGACTATATAACTTAGTTTCATACCATGTTCTGTAACCCTGTCTGTACCATTTCTCTCCAGGTCATGGTATTTATTCATGGAGGAGGATTACAATTTGGGGGTGCAGGAATGTTTGAGGGGTATGCATTAAGTGCGTACGAGAATGTAGTTGTTGCATCCATCCAGTACAGACTGGGATTCCTGGGATTTTTCAGGTGAGTGATCAATACAGTTGACTTTGTGACAAGAATGTATAAATTGGGGGAGGGCGGGAGTCAGGGCTGAATACAGAAAAGAGCAGAAACAGGAGAGATGTAGTGACCCATCTGGCCCTGCAGGTGGCGATCAACACTAACACAACAACCAAAACGCAGATGCTTTCTGCAGCTGATGGCGCCATCTAGAGGCTGAGAGCAGAGAAAAGAGACGCACAGGACTCTCATTATTTCACCGCTGATCTCTAAATGTCTGTATAACATCTGGACGTTCTGACGCTCCTTATCATTTCTGTCCCAGCACCAGAGATAAACAAGTCCCAGGGAACTATGGATTCTTTGACCAGGTTGCGGCCCTCCGGTGGGTTCAGGAGAACATTGGGGATTTTGGAGGTGACCCCAATATAGTGACCATATTTGGTGAATCGGCGGGTGCGGTCAGTGTCTCACTCCTGGTAAGCTTCCCCGACTGATATCACTGGGAGATCCTTCAGCTCCCAGCATGCACTGCTCACCAGCCTGGTCTCCATAATGTCATGAGATCCCTGTGACGTCATGGCCGCTGCTCCCGCATCACTGACATCACCTTGTGTTTCATTTCCAATGACCACAGCTGCTGTCCCCAATGTCAAGAGGTCTCTTCCACCGAGCCATCGCTGAGAGTGGGGTCGCCCTAATTCCAGATCTGATGGAGGACAAACCCCAGGAACTCACCTCTACCCTGAAGGTAAGTACCCCGTCCACAAATACGGACACCAATCACCAACCAAGCATGGTGGAACCATGACGGAAAGTACTCAGATCACGGTGAACGGATAGGCGGCATTCTCAGTGATGTCACCGCTGATCTCTAGTGAATGGATAGGTGGCATTCTCAGTGATGTCACCGCTGATCTCTAGTGAATGGATAGGCTGCATTCTCAGTGATGTCACTGCTGATCTCTAGTGACGGATAGGCGGCATTCTCAGTGATGTCACCGCTGATCTCTAGTGAATGGATAGGCAGCATTCTCAGTGATGTCACCGCTGATCTCTAGTAAATGGATAGTCGGCATTCTCAGTGATGTCACCGCTGATCTCTAGTAAATGGATAGGTGGCATTCTCAGTGATGTCACCGCTGATCTCTAGTGATGGATAGGCGGCATTCTCAGTGATGTCACTGCTGATCTCTAGTGAATGGATAGGCAGCATTCTCAGTGATGTCACCGCTGATCTCTAGTGATGGATAGGCGGCATTCTCAGTGATGTCACCGCTGATCTCTAGTAAATGGATAGGCAGCATTCTCAGTGATGTCACCGCTGATCTCTAGTGAATGGATAGGCAGCATTCTCAGTGATGTCACCGCTGATCTCTAGTGAATAGAGAGGCGGCATTCTCAGTGATGTCACCGCTGATCTCTAGTGAATAGAGAGGCGGCATTCTCAGTGATGTCACCGCTGATCTCTAGTGAATGGATAGGCTGCATTCTTAGTGATGTCACCGCTGATCTCTAGTGAATGGATAGGCGGCATTCTCAGTGATGTCACCGCTGATCTCTAGTGATGGATAGGCGGCATTCTCAGTGATGTCACCGCTGATCTCTACTGATGGATAGGCGGCATTCTCAGTGATGTCACTGCTGATCTCTAGGCTGCATTCTCAGTGATGTCACCGCTGATCTCTAGTGAATGGATAGGCATCATTTTCAGTGATGTCACCGCTGATTTCTAGTGAATGGATAGGCGTCATTCTCAGTGATGTCACTGCTGATCTCTAGTGAATGGATAGGCGTCATTCTCAGTGGTCACCGCTGATCTCTAGTGAATGGATAGGCGGCATTCTCAGTGATGTCACCGCTGATCTCGAGTGAATGGATAGGCGGCATTCTCAGTGATGTCACCGCTGATCTCTAGTGACTGGATAGGTGGCATTCTCAGTGATGTCACCGCTGATCTCTAGTGAATGGATAGGCGGCATGCTCAGTGATGTCACCGCTGATCTCTAGTGAATGGATTGGTGGCATTCTCAGTGATGTCACCGCTGATCTCTAGTGAATGGATAGGCGGCATTCTCAGTGATGTCACCGCTGTTATCTAGTGCATGGATAGGCAGCATTCTCAGTGATGTCACCGCTGATCTCTAGTGATGGATAGGCGGCATTCTCAGTGATGTCACCGCTGATCTCTAGTAAATGGATAGGCGGCATTCTCAGTGATGTCACCGCTGATCTCTAGTGAATGGATAGGCTGCGTTCTCAGTCATGTCACCGCTGATCTCTAGTGATGGATAGGCGGCATTCTCAGTGATGTCACCGCTGATCTCTAGTGATGGATAGCCGGCATTCTCAGTGATGTCACTGCTGATCTCTAGTGATGGATAGGCGGCATTCTCAGTCATGTCACCGCTGATCTCTAGTGATGGATAGCCGGCATTCTCAGTGATGTCACCGCTGATCTCTAGTGATGGATAGCCGGCATTCTCAGTGATGTCACCGCTGATCTCTAGTGATGGATAGCCGGCATTCTCAGTGATGTCACCGCTGATCTCTAGTGATGGATAGGCGGCATTCTCAGTGATGTCACCGCTGATCTCTAGTGATGGATAGGCGGCATTCTCAGTGATGTCACCGCTGATCTCTAGTGATGGATAGCCGGCATTCTCAGTGATGTCACTGCTGATCTCTAGTGAATGGATAGGCGGCATTCTCAGTGATGTCACCGCTGATCTCTAGTGATGGATAGGCGGCATTCTCAGTGATGTCACCGCTGATCTCTAGTGATGGATAGCCAGCATTCTCAGTGATGTCACCGCTGATCTCTAGTGATGGATAGCCGGCATTCTCAGTGATGTCACCGCTGATCTCTAGTGATGGATAGCCGGCATTCTCAGTGATGTCACCGCTGTTATCTAGTGCATGGATAGGCAGCATTCTCAGTGATGTCACCGCTGATCTCTAGTGATGGATAGGCGGCATTCTCAGTGATGTCACCGCTGATCTCTAGTAAATGGATAGGCTGCATTCTCAGTGATGTCACCGCTGATCTCTAGTGAATGGATAGGCTGCGTTCTCAGTCATGTCACCGCTGATCTCTAGTGATGGATAGGCGGCATTCTCAGTGATGTCACCGCTGATCTCTAGTGATGGATAGCCGGCATTCTCAGTGATGTCACTGCTGATCTCTAGTGATGGATAGGCGGCATTCTCAGTGATGTCACCGCTGATCTCTAGTGATGGATAGGCGGCATTCTCAGTGATGTCACCGCTGATCTCTAGTGATGGATAGCCGGCATTCTCAGTGATGTCACCGCTGATCTCTAGTGATGGATAGCCGGCATTCTCAGTGATGTCACCGCTGATCTCTAGTGATGGATAGGCTGCATTCTCAGTCATGTCACCGCTGATCTCTAGTGATGGATAGGCGGCATTCTCAGTGATGTCACCGCTGATCTCTAGTGATGGATAGCCGGCATTCTCAGTGATGTCACCGCTGATCTCTAGTGATGGATAGGCGGCATTCTCAGTGATGTCACCGCTGATCTCTAGTGATGGATAGGCGGCATTCTCAGTGATGTCACCGCTGATCTCTAGTGATGGATAGCCGGCATTCTCAGTGATGTCACTGCTGATCTCTAGTGAATGGATAGGCGGCATTCTCAGTGATGTCACCGCTGATCTCTAGTGATGGATAGGCGGCATTCTCAGTGATGTCACCGCTGATCTCTAGTGATGGATAGCCGGCATTCTCAGTGATGTCACCGCTGATCTCTAGTGATGGATAGCCGGCATTCTCAGTGATGTCACCGCTGTTATCTAGTGCATGGATAGGCAGCATTCTCAGTGATGTCACCGCTGATCTCTAGTGATGGATAGGCGGCATTCTCAGTGATGTCACCGCTGATCTCTAGTAAATGGATAGGCTGCATTCTCAGTGATGTCACCGCTGATCTCTAGTGAATGGATAGGCTGCGTTCTCAGTCATGTCACCGCTGATCTCTAGTGATGGATAGGCGGCATTCTCAGTGATGTCACCGCTGATCTCTAGTGATGGATAGCCGGCATTCTCAGTGATGTCACTGCTGATCTCTAGTGATGGATAGGCGGCATTCTCAGTGATGTCACCGCTGATCTCTAGTGATGGATAGGCGGCATTCTCAGTGATGTCACCGCTGATCTCTAGTGATGGATAGCCGGCATTCTCAGTGATGTCACCGCTGATCTCTAGTGATGGATAGCCGGCATTCTCAGTGATGTCACCGCTGATCTCTAGTGATGGATAGCCGGCATTCTCAGTGATGTCACCGCTGATCTCTAGTGATGGATAGCCGGCATTCTCAGTGATGTCACCGCTGTTATCTAGTGCATGGATAGGCAGCATTCTCAGTGATGTCACCGCTGATCTCTAGTGATGGATAGGCGGCATTCTCAGTGATGTCACCGCTGATCTCTAGTAAATGGATAGGCTGCATTCTCAGTGATGTCACCGCTGATCTCTAGTGAATGGATAGGCTGCGTTCTCAGTCATGTCACCGCTGATCTCTAGTGATGGATAGGCGGCATTCTCAGTGATGTCACCGCTGATCTCTAGTGATGGATAGCCGGCATTCTCAGTGATGTCACCGCTGATCTCTAGTGATGGATAGCCGGCATTCTCAGTGATGTCACTGCTGATCTCTAGTGATGGATAGGCGGCATTCTCAGTGATGTCACCGCTGATCTCTAGTGATGGATAGGCGGCATTCTCAGTGATGTCACCGCTGATCTCTAGTGATGGATAGCCGGCATTCTCAGTGATGTCACCGCTGATCTCTAGTGATGGATAGCCGGCATTCTCAGTGATGTCACCGCTGATCTCTAGTGATGGATAGCCGGCATTCTCAGTGATGTCACCGCTGATCTCTAGTGATGGATAGCCGGCATTCTCAGTGATGTCACCGCTGTTATCTAGTGCATGGATAGGCAGCATTCTCAGTGATGTCACCGCTGATCTCTAGTGATGGATAGGCGGCATTCTCAGTGATGTCACCGCTGATCTCTAGTAAATGGATAGGCTGCATTCTCAGTGATGTCACCGCTGATCTCTAGTGAATGGATAGGCTGCGTTCTCAGTCATGTCACCGCTGATCTCTAGTGATGGATAGGCGGCATTCTCAGTGATGTCACCGCTGATCTCTAGTGATGGATAGCCGGCATTCTCAGTGATGTCACCGCTGATCTCTAGTGATGGATAGCCGGCATTCTCAGTGATGTCACTGCTGATCTCTAGTGATGGATAGGCGGCATTCTCAGTCATGTCACCGCTGATCTCACAATGATCATGTATATTGCAGGTTGTCAGTGAGGCTTCTGGCTGTGACTCAGCTTCGCTCCTGGATTGTCTGAGGAAGAAGACAGAAGAGGAGATGTCGGAGATTTCGGAATCCCTGGTGCGTGCTCTCTATGGTTGTGGTCATGCTCTGTGGTGATGACGGCTGCGGCACTGACGGTGACGCGGCTTTCTTCTCTCTGCTCAGGGTCCTATAATGTTCTCTGCACGTGTTGATGGGACGTTTATCCATAAAGCGGTGGCGGAGCTGTTGGCCGAGAAGGCGGTGGCGGCCGTCCCCTTCATCGTTGGCATTAACAATCATGAGTTTGGATATATGCTGCCCCGGGTGAGCCGCGGATTACCCCTGGCATGCGCTGCAGCAGCGTGGTCTGGCGCTGTCGCAGGAATCCTCGCCCTGCTCATGCCTGTCTCTCTGTTTTGTGCCCAGGCCAGTAACATCACCGGACTGAATGACGGGATGACGCGAGATCGCGTGGTGCAAATTCTCCGGAAAATCCCCATCATGGTGAGTGCACCCGCCGGTGGTTACAGCCTCCTCCCACCGCGTCACTGAGCGCAAGATTCTATTTTGTAGAATGTCCGACCTGAGATCTTCTCCCTCGTGATGGACGAGTACTTCGGGAACACCACCGACCCCCTCCAAATCCGTGACGGCTTCCTGGACTTATGCGGGGATGTGATATTCGTCATCCCAGCCATCAGCACGGCCAATTATCACCGAGGTACGAGGTCCAACAAGCCTCTGAGGCCACGTGTGGAGCTTACAGCCATAGAAAGTGTCTTATAGTAATCCAGGGAAAGACTCTAGTCACACCCAAAGCTGCTAAGTGACATCATGTATACTCTAGACACATCCAGAGCTGCTAGGTTATTTCATGTTGTATGCTCTAGTCACATCCAGAGCTGCTAGGGGACATCACGTTGTATACTGTAGCCACATCCAGAGCTGCTAGGTGACATCATGTCGTATACTCTAGTCACATCCAGAGCTGCTAAGTGACATCATGTTGTATACTGAAGTCACATCCAGAGCTGTTAGGTGACCATGTTGTATACTCCAGTCACATCCAGAGCTGCTAGTTCACATCATATTGTATACTCTAGTAACATCCAGAGCTGCTAGGTGACATATTGTATACTCTAGTAACATCCAGAGCTGCTTGTAGACATCATGTTGTATACTCTACTCACACCCAGAGCTGCTAAGTGACATCATGTATACTGTAGACACATCCAGAGTTGCTAGGTGACATCATGTTGTATACTGTAGTCACATCCAGAGCTGCTAGGTGACGTCATGTTGTATGCTCTAGTCACATCCAGAGCTGCTAGGTGGCATCTTGTTGTTTGCTCTAGTCACATCAAGAGCTGCTAGATGACATCATGTCGTATGCTCTAGTCACATCCAGAGCTGCTAGATGATATCAGAACAGCCTGGACTGAGCATGGCCTCTACTGACTACAGACAATGCCCAGGATGCTCAAGTACACAGGTTGTGCACTGAGAGAATACGCAGTGAATGGGAATGAATGATCGCAGGAACCATCAATCGCCCTCTCTTTGGGCTGGAATGAGGCCCTTTAAACAAGCCTCCATTTTTGGGATGCAGATCTATTGGTGTGAACGACCTTTCACCTGTAGCACCCAACGTAGGCCATGCTGTTAGGGTCTGTACGGTGGAGACATGAACAGAGGTAATGTCTGTAGATGTCAGTGCCGCCATAACCCTGGGCCTTCCCCCATAACCCTGGGCACCCCCCTCCCTCCAGAACCCTGGGCACCCACCCCCCTCCAAAACCCTGGGCACCCCCCCTCCATAACCCTGGGCACTCCCCCGCACCTCCAGAACGCTGGGAACTCCCCCCCTTCCAGAACCCTGGGCACCCCCCCTACAGAACCCTGGGCACTCCTCCCCTTCCAGAACCCTGGGCACTCCCCCTCCCTCCAGAACCCTGGGCACCCACCCCCCTCCAAAACCCTGGGCACCCCCCCTCCATAACCCTGGGCACTCCCCCGCACCTCCAGAACGCTGGGAACTCCCCCCCTTCCAGAACCCTGGACACTCCCCCCCTTCCAGAACCCTGGGCACTCCCCCTCCCTCCAGAACCCTGGGCACTCCCCCCCACCTCCAGAACCCTGGGCACTCCCCCCCATCCAGAACCCTGGGCACTCCCCCTCCCTCCAGAACCCTGGGCACCCCCTCCCTCCATAACCCTGGGCACCCCCCCTACAGAACCCTGGGCACCCACCCCCCTCCAAAACCCTGGGCACCCCCCCCTCCATAACCCTGGGCACTCCCCCGCACCTCCAGAACGCTGGGAACTCCCCCCCCCTTCCAGAACCCTGGACACTCCCCCCCCATCCAGAACCCTGGGCACTCCCCCTCCCTCCAGAACCCTGGGCACCCCCTCCCTCCAGAACCCTGGGCACCCCCCCTACAGAACCCTGGGCACTCCACAACCCTGGGCACCCCCCCCCCTCCCAGAACCCTGGGCACTCCCCCTCATCCAGAACCCTGGGCACTCCCCTTCCCTCCAGAACCCTGGGCACTCCCCCTCATTCAGAACCCTGGGCACTCCCCCCACCTCCAGAACCCTGGGCACTCCCCCTCCCTCCAGAACCCTGGGCACTCCCCCTACAGAACCCTGGGCACTCCCCCTCCCTCCAGAACCCTGGGCACTCCCCCTACAGAACCCTGGGCACTCCCCCTCCCTCCAGAACCCTGGGCACTCCCCCTCCCTCCAGAACGCTGGGCACTCCCCCTCATCCAGAACCCTGGGCACTCCCCCGCCCTCCAGAACCCTGGGCACTCCCCCCCACCTCCAGAACCCTGGGCACTCCCCCCCACCTCCAGAACCCTGGGCACTCCCCCCCACCTCCAGAACCCTGCGCACCCCACTGCTCCTGCCGTTCTGTAGGAAAAGGATGCAGGTGGAGTCATAACCTCATCACGCCCGGAAACAGAGGAGGATACAAGAATAAAGATGGAGTCAGTGGGATCAGACAGGTTTGATGGCCCCTGAAGTGTCTCCACGTCCATCACCCCTCATCTGGTCGGTTGGCAGATCTCCTGACCAGGGTCTGTGGTTTGGTTGTGTGTCGTGGATTGGATTGCGGCTCCATCACAGCAGTAATAAGACCAAGTCACCCTGTCCTAAAAGAAGGGATGGGGCAGACGAGGAAAGAAATGTGACACAGGTGACAGATTTAAAAATGTATACAAATTCGATGAAAAATTCATGGAGGATTGGGCTCAAACTCCTAAAGCAGACCTTGCGGTGGCCACACTTTCTAAAAAGGCTTTTGCCGTCAGAAAAAGCATCTTTATTAAAAGATCCCTGAAAAAAACATAAGCTTCATCGCCAGTTGTAAATCAGCAATGGCCTCTGTCCCAGTGGCCGGATCACTACGTATCTGGACCAGTCAGGTGAGTCACGGTCTGGAGGACCGCGTCTCTAGAGAAGAAATCCTAGCAAATACCCCATTACTCCATTAGCTTCTGACGTCCCGTGTCATGCTCCGTTAGATGTGACAACATTTTGCTGAAGATCTACGGCCAGAAGGGCCTTTTGGATAAAACAGTCGCCTGGAGACATACTGTCAAAAAATCACTTCTGCAACCTTCCGTTTCAGTCTCGCTCATTACTTGGCCCCCAATTGGAAAAAATATTGGAGTCTCTGAGCAAAGGGAAAGGGGTTGTTTCCAGAGTCCAAAAGGAAGTTTACCCTGTTTAGATCCTTTCATAATCAGAGGAGAAGATCCAAGATTCAGAAGAAACGGAGGGGCTGACCTTCAGAGAAGATTAAGAGCAAGAGACCAAGGAACTTCCTTCAAAAATAAGAATGCTGACCAGAAACCTACTGACCTGTGATGCCAGAAGAAAGGGGAGACTTTCCTTGCACAGTGGTCTAAAACTTCATCAGATGCTTAGGTAAATTCTATTATATGAATACAATATTCCCTGGAATTCAGAAAATTTCCCCCAGACCGTTTTATTCTCAACAGAACACAAGATGCAGTGATTCCTGTATTCATTCAAGAATTTGTGGAGAAAAGGGCCCTGGAAGAAGTCTACACTTTACGAAGGGGAAAAGGAGTATGTTCGAAGGTTTTCTTCAGTCCAGGAAACAAATGGAGGTTAGTCATAGACCGGACCTTCCTCAACAAGTATCTCATGAAGTGCAAATTCAAGATGGAGACGATGTGACCAGCGATAGGCCTCCTACAGAAAGAGGACTATCTAGCAACAATAGACCTGACAGACACCTACCTGCACATACCTATACTCCCAAAGCGTAGGAAATATCTGAGAGTAGCAATACGGTGGCACAGAGGGACAAGACATCTTCAGTTTACATTCCTCCCCTTCGGGATATCGACTGCCCCCCGTGTATTTACAAAGGGTGCAGTCGTCCTGTCGGCAGCCCTCAGATTGAGGGGCATCTGGATGGCACCATATCTAGAAGACTGGCTGATAAGAGCATCCTCCAGAAGTCAGCTGTTCTCCTATTACTGCAACACGTCACATTTGGAGTGAGAATCTAGAAAATTATCCAGGAGGTCTCTCATTTTATTGCCCATCCAAAGGTATCGGTCAGAAATACTATGAGGGTTCTGGGTCTCCTGACCTCATCAATAGACGCCATTCCCTGGGCCAAAGCTCATATCAGATCATTGCAAAGCAACATTCTGTCAGCTTGGAACAAGTCACAGATTACACCGGACAAGACTCTCCTCATCTCTCCAAGATCTGAAATGGTGGCTGACGCCATCTCACCGCAGCAGTGGGAAGAGTCTGATTTAGGGCTGAAACGATTATTCGAATAAATCGAGTAAAATGTTTTGCATCAAGGATTGATATTACTCCACGTTCCGCGGTCTCCCGCCGGCCAGCACCACGCTGCACTGTATCCTGACGTACACACATTCACCAGGATGTGGTGTATGTAGGCACGCGCTATGACCTGATTCTGTGTGACGTCAAGTCCCAGTGCATCACATGAAGAAGAGGCTGGAAGAGCTGTGGAGAGTCCGTGGCGCCCCTAGCAGGAAAGATAAGTATTTAATTTCACTGGCACTGCGGCTGGGCACTGATGGCTAGGAGGGGCAGTGGAGGAACTGATGTCATGGGGGGGGGGGGGTCATGGCAGTGGGGGGAGCTGGTGGCACTGGGGGAGGAACTGATGGCACAGGGGAGGGGGAGCTGATGGCACTAGGAGAGGAACTGATGACATGGGGGAGATGATGGCACTGGAGGGAGCTGATTGCACTGGGGGAGGAACTGATGGTACTTGAGGAGGAACTCATGGCACAGGGGAGGGGGAGCTGGTGGCACTGGGAAAGGAACTCATGGCACAGGGGAGGGTGAGCTGATGGCACTGGGGGGAGCTGATGGCACTGGAGGGAGCTGATGGCACTGGAGGGAGCTGATGGCACTGGAGGGAGCTAATGGCACTGGGGGGTGAACTGATGGCACAAGGGAGGGGGAGCTGATGGCACTGGGGGGAGCTGATGGCACTGGGAGAGGAACTGATGGCACTGGGGGAAGCTGGAGGCACTGGGGAATGAATTGATGGCACTGGGGGAGCTGATAGCACTGGGGGGAGCTGGTGGCACTGGGGGAGCTGATGGCATGGGGGGACTGATGGTGCTGAGGACTGATAGCATAGTGGGAAGACTGATGGCACTGGGGGGGACTGATGGCACTGGGGGGGGGACTAATGGTGCGGAGGACTGATGGCATGGGGGGAGACTGATGGCAGGGGGTCTGATGAGTTGTTATAAAAAAAAAATTTTAATTAGTTTTTTCTTTTTAGAGTACTCGATTAGTCATTGGATTAATCGGTCGAATACTTGATTACTAAAATAATCGATAGCTGCAGCCCTAGTCTGATTCCTCAAACACAGAAACTCCTCACCCTGGGTGCCTCCTCTTGGGGTTGGGGTGCCCATGTAGAGGATATGTGGATACAAAGGAAATGGGAACAAGGGGATGGACTTCTTCCATCTAATATTAAGGAGAGGAGGGCTGTGAGACTTGTCACATTCTAGTCCAATCGGACAACCTATTATATCTACAAACAGGGTGGCACCAGGAGTCCCCAGCCTGCTGCAGGCAGATAATGAATTGGGCAGAGACTCATTCTGCAGGCATATCAGCCATTCACATCAACGGGACGCTCAACTACAGCGCAGATTGCCTCAGCAGAGGGAAACTGCACCCAGGACAATGGAGCCTGAACGCCAAGAAACATGTGGTGAAGCAGATGGGTCAGCCTAACCCTAGACGCTGTGGCAACACAAAATAATGCCAAAGTGAAGAAGTTCTGTGCCCTCTACCAGTATTGCCAGGTCATGGGAGTAGACAGCCTTTTTAATCAGCTGAAAACAAGAGCTTTCCCCTCTTAGCATTGGTAATGAAAGTACTCAGAAAGACGATTCAGCACCAAGCAGAGGGGATAGCAATACTTCCCTTATGGCCTCACAGAGCTTGGTTCTCCCAAGTAATGACCCTCTGGGGGAGGGGGGGGAGAAAGTGGAAGCTACCGATACAGCCGACCTACTCACCCAGCAGGGGATGATACATCCCAGTCCACAAACTCTACACCTTACGGCCTGAACAGCAAAAACTGTCCAACTTAGGCTTGTCCTCGGAGGTGACCGGTACAATTCTGGAAGCTAAAAGGCCTAATACAGTAAAATGTACAAATTGGAGAATTTATAATAACTGGTGCTCAATCAATTCAGCAGACGCAGAAACTATCAAGAGTGTGCTACAGTTCCTACAGGATGGTGTACAGAAGGTGGTCAAACCTTGAAGGTTCATTTTACCGCCAGTAACGCACAATTACAAGGACAATTCTCTAACCACACTCTAAGTAGATCCTTCTTCAGGGCCTTGGATATCCTTAGACCAAAGGTTCAATCTCCACTTCCATCCTGGGACTTGTCTGTACTTTACAGCTTTGACCAAACACCCGTTTGGACCGTTACAAGAGATCCAAATAAAGTGGCTCACCCTAAAGACATTCTTTCTAGTCGCCATCACCTCAGCCCGGAGATCTGGTGAGCTACATGCATTATCCTGTAAAGAGCCTTATTTAAGAGACCAGGGAGATTGCCTAGTACTTCATCAAATGCCAGGTTTTCTACCTGAATTGGCTTCCAGTGCCAACCTCAACCAAGAGATCACGTTGCCTGTTCTATACCCTGAACCTCAAGGGTTGGAGCAAGAGACTCTGGATGTAAGAAGAGCAGTCCTGACTTATTTACAAAAAAACGAAGCCTTTCAGATCCGCAGAGAGTCTTTTTGTTCAACATCGAGACCCAAACAAGGGCGGCAAAGCCACATTAGCGAGATGGACACGGTCCACCGTTCAAAAGTGCTATGATCTCAGTGCCCGCTACAAATAAAGGCACACCCTACTCGCTCAGCCGCCACATCCTGGGCAGAATTGGCCCAAGTATCTATCCAGCAAGGCATACACTACAAGCAGAGGAAGTCTTATTGGCAAGAGAGTGCTAGAGCTCTTTTCCTCCCTAATTAGTTAATTGCTTTTCAATTCCCATTTGTTATTATGCTGCTGTAGGACGTCCAGGACAATAATTGACTCACTGAAATTTTCATTTCCTGTAGTCGGCACAGCTTCCCCACCCCAGTAAACCTTTATTGCTGCGTACAAGTCCAATGTGTGGTTTCCTGAGTCCCAGCTTTATAGTCAGAGTAATTGAATCACTGGGTATTTATTTTACCTGTCTCTTCTGGTAGTACCTGGGGGACTAACATCCCATTTGTTATTGTGCTGCCTAGAGACTACAGGAAATAAAACATTTGGGTGAGTCAATTTTTCTTATTGTGTAGGATGTTTTTATACTTTCGTTGTTATTTTTCACCTGTCCTTCAAAGCATGTTCCTAAAGAGAGTGCACCAGCAGGGGGCAGGCGGGAGGTCTCCTGGGGGTGCAGATTGTAGACTACAACTGGTGTCACTGACTCCTCTCTCTGCAGACTCTGGATTTCCCGTCTATTTCTATGAATTCCAGCACCGGCCCTCGCTCTTCAAGAATGTCAAACCCGACTATGTGAAGGCCGATCACGCCGATGAGCTCTTTTTTGTGGTCGGAGGACCATTTCTTCATAAAGGTGGCTTCTTTGTAGGTGAGTCTCCCTCTAGGTGTTCCATGCAGGACGTTCACATGTAGTGATAACGTGCACAGGTGTTTGCAAATACATGACAATTATTATCCTGTATTATACTCCAGAGCTGCACTCACTATTCTGCTGCTGCAGTCACTGTGTACATACATTACTTATCCTGCACTGATCCTGAGTTACATCCTGTATTATACTCCAGAGCTGCACTCACTATTCTGCTGGTGCAGTCACTGTGTACATACATTACTTATCCTGTACTGATCCTGAGATACATCTGTATTATACCCCAGAGCTGCACTCACTATTCTGCTGGTGCAGTCACTGTGTGCATACATTACTTATCCTGTACTGACCCTGAGTTACATCCTGTATTATACTCCAGAGCTGCACTCACTATTCTGCTGGTGGAGTCACTGTGTACATACATTACTTATCCTGTACTGATCCTGAGTTACATCCTGTATTATACTCCAGAGCTGCACTCACTATTCTGCTGGTGCAGTCACTGTGTACATACATTACTTATCCTGTACTGATCCTGAGTTATATCCTGTATTATACTCCAGAGCTGCACTCACTATTCTGCTGGTGCAGTCACTGTGTACATACATTACTTATCCTGTACTGATCCTGAGTTACATCCTGTATTATACCCCAGAGCTGCACTCACTAATCTGCTGGTGCAATCACTGTGTACATACATTACTTATCCTATAGTGATCCTGAGTTACATCCTGTATTATACTCCAGAGCTGCACTCACTATTCTGCTGGTGCAGTCACTGTGTACATACATTACTTATCCTGTACTGATCCTGAGATACATCTGTATTATACCCCAGAGCTGCACTCACTATTCTGCTGGTGCAGTCACTGTGTACATACATTACTTATCCTGTGATACATCTGTATTATACTCCAGAGCTGCACTCACTATTCTGCTGGTGCAGTCACTGTGTACATACATTACTTATCCTGTACTGATCCTGAGTTACATCCTGTATTATACTCCAGAGCTGCACTCACTATTCTGCTGGTGCAGTCACTGTACATACATTACTTATCCTGTACTGATCCTGAGTTACATCCTGTTTTATACTCCAGAGCTGCACTCACTATTCTGCTGGTGCAGTCACTGTGTACATACATTACTTATCCTGTACTGATCCTGAGTTACATCCTGTATTATACTCCAGAGCTGCACTCACTATTCTGCTGGTGCAGTCACTGTGTACATACATTACTTATCCTGTACTGATCCTGAGTTACATCCTGTTATATACTCCAGAGCTGCACTCACTATTCTGCTGGTGCAGGCACTGTGTACATACATTACTTATCCTGTACTGATCCTGAGTT